>NC_073307.1:146492593-146682593 GCF_027595985.1 Sorex araneus | reverse complement strand
GCACCGCATCGCCCGCCGCCCGCTCGGCGCTGTAGCCGCCGCCGCCGCCGCCGCCGCCGCTCGCCACTCCGGACGCCGGGCGGGCGCTCGGGGACGCTCCAGCGCCTGCGGCTGCCGCGCTCCTCCCGCGCCCCGGGCTGCGGCGCTCGGGTCCCGGCCCCCAGCCCGGCGCCCCTCGTGGGCACCGCCTCTCCCCGCGCCTCCCCGCACCTCCCCGCGCCCGGCGCCCGGCAGAGCCCTTTCGGCCCGATCGTGCGCCCCCCGGGCCATGTCCAGGGGCCCGTGAGGGGCGCGCGGAGGCGGAGGAAGAGGAGGGAGGCGGGAGGCCGAGCAGGGCGCGGGAGGCGGAGATGCCGCCGCCGCCGCCGCCGCCGCCCGCCGGCGCCCGGCGAGCCTGACTCGAGCCCCGAGGATGGAGCCGGCGCTGGGCGCTGCAGCGCTGCAGCGCGCTGCTCCCGCGGCGCCCCCGACCAGGTAGCGGCCGGCCCCGCGGGCCCGGGGGCGGGCGCGGACACTCGCCGCAGCCGCGGGAGGGGCGCGGGCGCGCTGGGAGACGCCCCTCGGCTGGGGCGGGGGTGGGTGGGGTGGGGCACTAGAAGGGGCTCCCCCAGCTCGCGCTGGAGGCTGCCGAGCGCCGCCGGGGCTCATCCCCACTCGGGGGGAGGGCAGCAAACTTGAGTCGCGCGGCGGCCCCCGCAGCCGTCCGCGCCCCTGGGCTGCCCCGGGGCTCCCCGTCCCTCCCCGTCCCGGGCTCTGTGGGTCCCGGTCGCTGCACCAACTTTACAAGACCCGGGCTGCACCCTGAGGTAGGGGCTGCTCCGTGCGTCCGGGTCCTGCCCTCCGCCCCGCAACCTCCTGCGCACCCGCACCCCGCGGTGAGCGGCGGCGGGGTGGCGGGGAGCAAGGGCTGGTGCAGAACCCCCATGCGAAGCCAGAAGGACCCTCCCTCTCTCTGGAGAGCACCGGCGTTAACGGCTTCGCCCAGCACCCGAACACCCCGTTGCTGGTGTTGGCTAGAACCACCCAGACTGACCGGAACCGTAAATCTAGGGACTTCAGAAGCGAGATAGATCTAAGGGCTTTCTTGGGGCGGTGTGTGTGTGTGGGGCGCCTTGGCCTAGTTTCCATGCCCCGGGTGCCCCCTTTCCTACTGGGGTCTGTCCTTGCAGGGTTCGCTTCCTCACCTCTGGGGGAACTGAAGCCCGAGGTGTCCAGGAGGAGCTCCCCCCACAGGTTGGGGGCTCGGGTGAGGGGGGGTCGAAGGCTTACACGTTTACAGAGAGGTGACAGCAGAGTTCCAGGGTGTCAGGGCCCAGCCCAGCATCTCCCGGGAGCTTGGGAGGCGCAGGAGATAGAGGGACCTAGACCCGGATCCAGGACCTGGCACCCCGGTGGGGAAGAACCGCTCGTGGCCACACACCAGAGGCAGCAGGAAGAGGAGAGAGGCCAGCAGGTGTGGGCCCAGGGGTTATGCACCTCTGCAGGGGGACTCCTTGCCTCCCCCTCCCCCCCCGGCCCCACCTGGGCAGGTGGCTCCCCTACGATCTGCTAGCCTCAGCCCTGGCTGTTTGTTTCTCTCTCAAAGTGCTCGCCTAGACATGACTCACTTCGGATCCACGAGGGAGGTATCAAGCCTCCAACCTCTTCTCCTCCCGGCCTCCTGGGGCTCGGGGAGCGGCAGGGGAAAGGAGTGGGTGGCCTCAGACCCTCCCGCTCCGGTGGGCAAATCTGCTCTGTGGTTGCCACCCCCACCCCCCCGCACCTGGCAGGGGATCAGGCTAGGCTTGGTCCCGGGTTCCAGGCCTGAGACATGAAGGCCCAGCTAATGATTCCACCCCACTCTGACCCCAACTCTAGGGACTTTGAAGCCACCACCACGCTCCTGTCTGGTGCATCCACTGGGCAGCCAGCCTCCTCATTCCAGAGTGGAGGACCCCCTCCACCCCCCACCCCACCTCCCACCCACAAGAGCCTTGGTGCAGAATCGCAACTGTGTCCTGGGGCTGAGGCGTCCTCCTGGGCAGGGGCAGCGGAGCTGCTCTGGGTGGGGCTCACTTGCCTCTCGCTGCTCCCCGCCCACAGGGTCCCCTTGCAGAGGACAGGCCGGGGTGCTGGTGCACCGATGTCTCGGTGAGCACCTCTGGGTCATGAGCAAGCGTGCACGCAGGCACACCCGACCTGCACTCCCCTGAATCCACAGCCTATCACGGGGGTGGGGAGCCGGGGTGGGGGGCAGGCCTGTGCCCCTCCCCCACCCCCACCCCTGCTGCCCCTTTCTGGCCCACGGTGGATCTCTCTTTACTTTTCCAACTCGCTCTGCGTTGGATGCGGGGAGGGAGCATTTGATATTCATAATCTGGTTCAGAGAAGGTCCCGAAGCCCTGAGTCACTGTATGGTTTCCATGGAAACAGACTTGTTGGGAGGACTCGGTGTAGCGGGGCGCTGGCGGGGGAGAAAGGAAATGTATAGTACAATCAGGAGCCACAAGTGTGGCCGGAGTTGGGCCAAGTACCTGGGAGGGGGCACAGGGTGAGGCGCAGGCTGGGGCAGGCTGTCCTTTCAGACCCCCTGGGATGCCCTGCGGAGAGGCTGCTCAGCTCCCCCAAGGCTCTGGGTGGGGGCCAACGCCTGGGTCTGCTCCAGCTTCTGCCTCGCTTTCCTGCTCTGTGAAATGGGGACCATTGGAGTTTCTCTCCCCTGGCCCCCATCTTACAGGGCTGGGGCTGCTGTAAAGGCTCCCTGGAAGGCGCCCATGGGGTCCCCACCTGCTCGAGAGCCTTCTGGAGCCCCGTCTGTCCTCTGAGCCCAGCAGGATGGCTACGATGGACATCACTGCCCAGAATTGGCAGGGGTGGGGGCATGCACTGGTTCCCAGCCCCCCTGGGATCTGGTCAGCGGCAGCTGTGAGGAAGGAGGGAGGGGAGCAGGGTGGGGCAGCCACATCTGGCTGGAAAAACCCCCTCCCCACCGCCGGTGCCCCCCCCCCCAGGAACTCCCGAGAAGGAAGCAGACCCCTTCCTCCTCCCCGCTTGCGCTTTCGAGGGTGGCCGTGTCCCCGCACAACTGACAAGCCTGGACAGGCTGCCGCCTGCTCCCGCCGAGGCCACCAGCTGGCATAGGGTGAGCGCCCGGCGGCTGCAGGAACCAGGTCTGCCAGGCGCGGGGGGACAGTGATTGCTTCCCCGGGACCCTGTCTGGCCCGCAGATGACCCCTCCTCTTCATGCCCCGTCCCTCTCGGCGCCTCTGCCTAGGTGGGATGTACCTCTAAGCTCCCCCAAGACACTGTCTCCAGCCCCGCCCTCCCCCCCGCCCGCAGTCACTACCAGCGATCACACAGGCAGGCAACCCTGCACCTGTGTCTCCCCTCTTCCCCCTTCTGCAGAGAGAAAAACAGGTGCCAAGAGACCGCTGGCCACTCCCAGTGCTCTGGGAGCCCTGGGGAGATCAGCCCCTCTCCTTGGCTCTCTGCTGGTCCCAGAGGTTGCTCAGCACCCCCCCTACCCCAACTTCCCTGCAGCCTCCTGCCAAGGTTCCCCGGCTCAGCAGACCCCCAAACCACTTTGCTTATCCTCATTGGTGTTCACAGCACCTTCCAATTTAATATCCTCTGCAAATTTCATTAACGGACTGTTTGCTTCCTCTCTCAGGGTCATTAATGAAGATGTTAGATAAGATGTGGCCAGTGCAGGGCTGGGCGGCACTGCCCCACTCCTGGGCTTCAGTCCCTCTACCCCCCATGCCCCTCCCATCCCCGCCCCGTCTCCTTTCTACCCCTGCACCCAGAGTCCCCGGGGTTCCAGCTCTCTTGTTTTTCTGCCCCAGGACAAGTGCTTAGGGCCAGGTCTGTTTGAATTAATTTTGTAAGATTACTTGAGGCGCTATATCAAATGCTTCGCTCAAAATCAAGATGTATTACCCTGCCTGCATTTCCTTCATCTACCAGACTTGTAATTCTATCAAGAAAGCTATCAAGTTTGTCAGGCATGATTTGTTCTTTCTAAATCCCCACGGTGCCGCGTGGGGCCCCGGGTTCCCGCGTTTTCTAAATGTTTAGAGATGCGCGCTCTTGTGTTTGCTCCTTGATTAGACGGGGAGGCTGTGGGCCAGGAGCCTGGGACCCGGGGCTTCCCTCCCGCCTCCCGCTGGGGACAGCTATGGTCGGGCAGGCAGTCCCTGCAGTGTACTGGGGACCCCAAGCTGGGCACAGAGCTGGGACGGGGGATCAGGAGGGTCTGGCACTGCCCCCTCCCCCAGAGGTCTTTGGAATCGGGCAGGACTCCGATGCTGACGGGCTTAAGGAGCCCGCGCTGAATCCAGGCTCTCTGTGAAGAGAGATCTTGGCCTCTGAGCATCTGTGCGGAGCTTTGGGGATGATTGGGGAGTTGCCGGGGCTCGGTGTAGACGAGGCTGCCAGAGCCCAGGTTTGGGGTTTCACTACGTGCTTCTGAGCCTTTGCAGATCTAGAACAGAGGGTCAAGATCACGAAGTGGGGGTATGAGAGGCTTGGATTAATTAAGGCTTTTTTTGGTATTTGTTTTTGGGCCACACCCCGCGGTGCTCAAGAGTTAGTCCGGGATCTACACTCAGGAATTACTCTGGGCGGTGCTCAAGGGACAATGTGGGGTTCTGGGGATCGAACCCAGGTCAGTTGCATGCAAGGCAAACGCCCTGCCTGTTGTGCATGGATTCAGTGTTAAGACTTTTTATTTTTAGGGGGTCCACACCTGGTGGTACTCGGGGCTTACTCTTGACTCTGTGCTCAGGGGTCACTCCTGGTAGCCTTGGGGGACCGTGAGGGGTGCCAGGAATCAAACCAGGGCTGGTTCCTTGCAAGCCAAGCGCCCTGTCAGCTGTCCTGTGGCTCTGCTCCCTGGATTAAGGCTTTGAGGGGGTCAGAGGAGAAAGGAAGGGGAGGCATTTGGGGTGGACCTTGGAAAGGACCTTACAAAGCCCCACTTTGCCCCCTGGATCTTGTCTGTCGCTGAAAGAGGTGCCGGGGTTGGGGGGTCACCTTTCCCGTTGGGCATGGGAGAGGATCAGGTGAGGTGATGCAGGCCACGTCCCCCCACAGGATGGGTCTGTAGAGGGGCAGGGACACTTGTCCCCCTGTGGCCCCTGGGAGTGCCTGTCCAGGGTGCCGGGGACCAGGAGACCTCATGGCGCGTGGGGTGCTGGCCATTCTGGATGGGTGGGAATGCAGAATTCTTGCATGATGCCTCTTGCTGACTTCATCATCCGGGTATCCCTGGGATCCTGGGCCATGGACCCCCCCCCCCCACATTTCTGCCTGCCTGGCCTAACCGCTCTGGAGCCCTGAATGGGGAGCAAAGAGTGTTGGGGTACTGCAGGCCGGGCGGGATGTGGCCAGGTCCGTCCACACCCCTGGCCTCTCCCGGTCTCGGTGAGAATCTGCCTTCTGGTCATTCTGCTGGGGCGGGAGAAGCCCAGGGCGATAGAACGATGGCGCTGACCCTGGGGTGGGCCAGGAGGCAGAGAGGGGTGTTAAGGCGGGACCCTCCCTCCAGTGACACCCCAGGCAGGATCCTTAGAGATGTTCTCTGGGTTCTGTGGACATGCGTCTAGGTCAGAAGGTTGGGGGTGAAGGTTAGGGACAGCGTGTGTGTGTGTGTGTGTGTGTGTGTGTGTGTGTGTGTGTCCCTGTGCCACCTTGACTTTACTCACCTGCCCCTTCTGGTCTTTATGGGGGAGTGGGGTGTTGTCTGGCTCCTGGTGTGACCCGAGGGATGAGCTTTGTGGTTAGCAGCAGGTGGGGGGGACTGGGAACTGAGCTGGGGCTACCTGGGCCTGTTGGGGTCTTCCCTGCCCCCAGGGTAGGACTGTGGGGGAGCCACAGTCATCCCAGATCCCTGTTCCTGCACCCCCTCCCTCTGGGTCATAGCTGTATCACTGTGGGGTACAGCTGCGCCCCCATACCCGCCCCCATGCCCTCATGCCAGGGGCCAGCTGGGGCTGAGACTCGGGAGGGGGCAGAGAGACACGTGCCCCCTGCTCGGACCCTTGGGGGTAGCTGTTTGTGCTTTGGCAGCTCTTGAAGCTGGGAAGCTTCCCCCCGCCCCCCCCACCACACGCCCGGTCTTGGCGGGTGGACCCTCGGTTCTACTCCCACTCTGGCCAAACTTCTGGGAGGGAGAGAGGCAGGAAATGGGGTGGGGGGGAATGTGCTTTCCTCCCAGTGTGGGGGCAGAAGGTCCCGCCTACCAGCGGGACTGGCCTGCATCTGACTCATCCTTCCCCAGCCAGGAGCCCAGACAGACAGACGTTGGCCACTCTCCCCAGCACCGGGCCAGGGAGAGCCCACTGACCAGAGTAGCGTGCTCTGCAGCCTGCATATACCCAGGGCCTCCCCACCCACCTTCCTGGGCTGGGGGGTGGTAGTTAGGGGTACAGGAGATTGTTGTAGGTTAGAATAGAATAGTTCCGGAAAACCATGCTCAGGGGCCTACGTCGGGGGACTTACTCCATGCGTCGTCTCATTCATTTCTCAGGGCCAGGCCATGCCCATCCCACAGATGCCACCCCCGAGGCCCACAGAGGCCTCAAGGTCTTGGAGCGCAAGGTCTTGGAGCCGTATACTCGCAGTGGTGCGAGTCAGACGTGAGTCTGCCCACCCCCACGGGCCTGCCTGGGCAACTGCTCCGGGAGTCTCAGACACCACAGGTGTCCCCAGGGCCATCGCGTGTGACCCGTTCCTGAAATACCAGAGTTATGTGGCCAGCCGAGTGGCTTGTCCAGGGAGAAATCTAGTGTCGTCAGCCGCCCTTGGGGTGCTGGCTTTGGAGCTGGGATTGTGAGTGGTCAAGCATGAACTGTGGGCACGTGCGAGGCTAAAGGTTTTTTTTTTTTTTATTTTTTCCTTTTTGCAAAGTGAGACCTCATGACCAGAGAGGAGCCCTGGTGGTCCCTGCCATCCCAAGCTGCCCTGGACTCTAGAGGCTACATGCGGCCTCCCTCTGAGCTCCTTTCCCAGGAGTTGGCAGCCACTGAACGGTCTTGGCTTTCTGCGCCCCGGGAAGAGGCACAGCCCCAGGAACTTGGCCTGGGACTGAGCTGGCCCCAGGATTTGCAGGCACAGGCTCCGGGGACCTTGGGACAAAGGTCTCACGTGGGGGTTTTCAGACTGGGAACAGTCAGGATCTTCTGAGCAGCGGCTGTAGCCTCCGTCCCCTGTACCCCACGGGAGCAGGAAAGGAAAGGGACCCCTCTCCCCTTTCCCCTGGTGCACCAGGGAGCTCGGGCCCTTGCTCGTGGACTTGGGAAGTGACTTTGCTCTTGGTCGCTGGCCTGGCTCCTAGTTCATACTTCCCTACCCTTGTTTCCCCCGTTAGGAAGCTGCGTGATTGTTAGAGGTGGTTGGGCCTCATCTAAACAAACATCTACGGTGGGGCCTCGTGGTTCCTGCCCGCGGGAAGAGGCATTTCCTCTCTGCAGCCTTCACCCCAGATGCCCGTTTGTCTGCTCCTTCCTCGGCTTGGTGCCCTCTGGGCCTGGCTCTGCTCCCCGAGGCCCCGGGGCTTGGGGGACCCCGCATCCAGGGTGGTTAGAAGTTGTTCAGGTTCTTCTTCCCTTTCCCTACCACCCCCTAGGCTTCCCCGACTGTCTCGAGGGAGGAAACTGTCAAACTGCTGGCACGGGAGGCCTGTCCCCAATTCTGGCCCCAGCTGCTCCCCAAAGCCCCTGGCAGGCCGCCCTGTGCCCTGTCCTTGCAACCCCAGCTGGCCAGCCCGAGTGACTCCCCCTGACCAGAGAGGCTGCTTTGGAAGTGGGAAGGGGAGAGTGGCTGGTCGTGCCACCCCCCACCCCCGCCGCCACCCCGGGGACAGAACAGAGATTGTGCCAGGTCCCTTTGGCTGTGCTCCACCCTGTCATCAGTCACCCCTCCAGCCCTCAACCGGGGTGCACCCCGAGGTGAAGAAACGACACGTGGAAGCTCCACGTGAGCTGTGCCAGCCTTCCCGGCTGGCCCCCCTCCCCCTGCGCCCTCTCCCCGCTTCCCCACCCTGTGCCTCTCTGACTGGTGCCCAGACCCAGAGCAGCTTCTCCTGGGGTGGGGGTGGGTGGGGAGGTGGGGAAGGTCACGCATTCGGACTCATGCAGCCCCTTTCCACGTCAGCAACGGTGCCACTAACTCTGTGCCACGCTGCGGCGTACGTGCCTGAGGAATGTTCCCCTGTTGGCCTAAAACCTCCAGCGCAGGCAAGAAGGAGACTGAGGGAGGTACAATGAGGGCTGCCCCAGGCTTTGAGGAGGTTCAGAAATGCAGTTGTGTTTGGAAAATTGTGGGCTCAAGTGGGTCTTTCTGAAAAGAGGGATTATGTCTCTCCACAGGGCTGGTGGCCGAGGAAAGTGCCTCGGTCCCGGGTTGCATGGAATTTTACCAGGCAGGAGGAGGGGCAGGAGGATGGGGAGCCCCATCGGGGTAGGGGCCGCAGTTGCCCAGAAGTTGTGGCTTTCTGCCCCCAGAGGAGAGAGAGGGTCCCTCTTGCCTGCAGTGGGCGCAGCTACACTCTGGGGTGGGAGGTCCTCTGGAGCTCAGAGCTCACAGGCCTCGGAGCCCCTCCACCTGCGGGGAGCCGGGGGGGCACCTGGAGAGGCTGGGACTGCACCCCAAGGCCATGGGGTCGGCTTCTGTCTGTGACCTTCAGGCCAACACCTCCTTCCCTGCCGGGAGGGAGACAAACAGGGAAAGAACCTGAGACTGGCGGAGGCTGCCTGTTGCCGTTGGTCTCTCAGGGTGGGAGTGAGCAAGAAGGGCTGCGGGGAGCGGGGCTCCCAGCCTGGACAGGCAGGTCATCAGCAACCCTCTGGGAAGGAAGCGGGATCCCTTGGGATTCGCCTCCCACGGGCTGAAGCCTTGCCTGGAATCCCGAGTGCCGCGCTAAGAGGTTGCAGTACGGCATACGGCCACCAGAGGGCAGCAGCCAGACCATTGCTGTGGATTGGCCCCGGAGGCGCGCCCCGGGAAGGGCGCCTGGTGGGCGCAGAGGTAGGAGAGTGTCTCCCTCAAGCAGGGCTAGAGGCGCTTCGTGCTTTGAGGTAAAAAGAAAAAAAGAGAGAGAAAAAAAAGAAAAGCAAATGGGGTATTTCACTATAACGGTAACTTACCTTGAAACGCTTGCTCTATGCCAGGCACCCTCTCGATTCTGATTCCGGAGCCCTCAAGATAGCCTGGTGAGAATCACCCCCCTTTGGCAGGTGAGAAAACAGAGGCCAAAGAGATGAAAGCAGCATCTGAGCTGGTGGCAGGGCTGGAACCCAAACCAGGCCCCAGCAGGAGGCCATGCCTCATCTGCATGCCGCGCTATGACTTAAGGCTCTGGCCCTGTGGCCCTCACCTTCCCATCTGCCAACTCCCCGGATTGGGGAAAGAATTCTCAGAGCTACGGAATCCCCAGGTCTGCACCCTGCAGTGCAGGGTCCTCGTGGCCGGAGCCCTTAGCTAGGAATCACAGATCTGCAGTGCTGGGGTATCTTCACCCCCTCCCTGCATCTCAGGGGGCTGGCTCTGGATTCTGGGCTCTCCGCTGAGAACTCCTGCACTCCCCCGCCTTGAAAAAGGACTTAGAGATTCTGGGCTCCTGTGCCCAAGGTCTGCCGGTCTCTGAACGCAACAGCAGCAGGAGGAGGTGGTCCCAGGGGTCGCTGGAAACCCAGGGAGGAGGAGGCGGGCCTTGGGGAGGCCTTCACAGGCGTGGCCAGTGCTCAACTGGGAACAGTGACCTGGCCCCGAGGCCTCTGGATCCAGGGCAGATGCTTCTAGCATACCAAGGACGCTTGGCGAGCCCTGGACTTGGCCCTGCCAGGCTGGTGGGACAGCGAGGGTGGTTCCAGGAGGGCTGAAATCCCTCCATCTTCCTGTTCCCATGCCCTGGCTGTGCCCTCCTGGGGGCCAGGGGGCTGGCCCGCTGCTGAGCCTCTGAACACATCCCCTCCTGGCTTTCCAGGCTGCACCTCGTGGCTCCAAGGCCCACTTTCTTCCAAGATTTATAGCCTTGAGATGCTTCAGTTACTTCTGATTTCTCAGCAAAGGCCACCACTCCCAGCATCTGACGTTTCCCGGGGTCGGGGTGGAGGATGAAAAGATTCCTACCATCCAAGAAGGTCCTCTTTGTTGTTTTCATCCAGGCCACACTGGCTTCCAAAATCATTTATTGAGGTTTCAGGGTGTTGCCAGCCAAGAACCAAGCCCCCCCCATCCCTGTCCATTGCCCCTACCCCTCCCTTTTCCTCCTCCTCTCCCCACCCCCTCTGGTGAGCCTCAGTTCTGCGCTCAGAGTTCAAGGTTGCTTGTGTGTGGCGTTGTCTGTTCCCAGGCTTGGCTTCTCTCTCCCACATCTGAGAGAGTCATCTGGTATTTGTCTTTCTTCTCTGACTTATTTCCCTTAGTGTGACCCCCCTCGGGTGCCACCAGTGCTGTCGAAAAGGGCAAGGTTTCATCTTTCTCAGAACGGAGGATTTCTTAAGATTCTGTTGTCCATCGACCACATCTTCTTTGTCCACTCAGCTGGCGCTGGGCTCTGGGGTTATTTCCAGATCTTGGCGATTGTGAGTCGCCCGGCAAAGAACACGGGTGCAGGGAAAGATGCTCGTCTTTAAAGAAACTCGGGTGGGATTTTGCGTTTTGGACGTGGGATCCTAGAGTTAAGTGGTTGTCTGCAGGGGTGGAGATGTGTGAGTGGAACAGGGCGTAGTGGAGGGAAGGACGGAAGGACCGTGCCCTAGGGGTGGAATGTGCTCATCTGCCTCCTCCCGATGCCCTGTCACCCCGACTCGTGGCTGGACTGGGGATTTCCATGTGGGGCATACTGAAAGGTCAAGTCCGCCGAGTCCGAGAAACCAAGGCAGAGCTCCCATGAGGGCAAGTGCGTGGACTTGGGGATGCTGCTGGCTGCAGGCCTGCAGGCTGAGACGAGAAGCCGGCCGTGCTGTGCCTCAGCACTCCCTTCTGCTAAGAGCATCTCCTGTCTGCGTGGGGCTCCTGGGGGAATCTTGAGCTGCCACAGGGCAGTGGCTGGGCACCTCCCCACAGGTCTAACCCAAGTAGTGCCACCGGCTTGGGCGTGAGGGCGTCCAGGTCAGGAAGGCGCCCTGCCCACGTTTACCTTTTGAGTTTCAGGTGGCTGTGCTCGCTCCATGGTGCTTGGAAGACCCCCGTCCTCTCGCCTGACCTGTGTGGCCTTGGTGAGCAGGCTGTGCCCCTGAGAGTTGCAGCTGTTTCCACCTGGAAGTCTGGGGTGAGTCCCCCCGAGGGTTCACTGACCACCCCCCCTCCCCTCACGGCCACCCCCTCCTAGGCCGGTGACAGAGTCAGGAGGGCCCAGGGGGCCCGTTTCACAGGCAGGCCCAGTCTGCACTGGGTCTGGCCCTGTTGGCAGGGGCCCTTTGACCCTGGTGCGGCCTCCCCATTGGGTGGGGGACACTGTCTGACTTAGTCCAGTCACCAGGGTTGGACAGCCAGCCGGGGCCCCTCACCTGCTCCCCACCCCAAGCCTCTCCCTTCTTGGTCTCCTGCAGGCTTCTGAGCGCAGGGCAACTGGGCCAGACCACCTTGGAGCAGCCCCTCTTTGGTAAGTGGGGTGCCCCTCCTCACCACCTCGCTTGGAACACCCCAGTCTGGGGAACTGCTGAGCTAGGCTGGGGGTGCGGGGGACGTGACGACACACGCAGATGCTCAGGTTGTCTGAGGCCCCCGTCACATTTCTCTGCGCTGGAGGTGCCCTCTCTCTGCCACGCAATCTTCTGTGCTGTAGGGTCACAGGGCTCCTGGGGATTGCCCTGGGGCCCAGGGGGGCGGGGCCCCTAACTCCCTGCTGCTGGCTCAGTAGCTCTACTCAGATTCACTTTGTTGTCAGTTGTGGGAGTTAGGGTGGGTTCCCTCGGCCTCACCCCTTCCTCTCATGGTCAGTCGTGAACCCCGGACTGGGTGCAGGGGGTGGCCCTCAGAGACCACAGCACCCCAGGACTCTGGGGCTGGAGGAATCTGGTCCCCTGCAGGGGACCCACTGGGGTGGGGGACGGAAACTGTTGCCACTTCCTGCTCAGGCTCTGTGGCTCTGTGGTGTGGGCAGGAATCTGTGGTGACCGCAAGGGGAGGTGGGTGCCAACTGGTGAGGGGTGGAAGAAGATGCAGGTGATCCCTGGAGCCGACAGGGGTGACGGAGATTCTGGGCCAGAAGCAATCACTTCCTAAGTGAGGGAGTCTGGGGAGTTAGGCTTGTCCCCATTGGGGCCCACTCAGGGACTTACTGACGGGAGGGAGGCCTGGACTGTGTTCTGGAGGTGGACCTGGGGTCCATCCAGCAGGCTCCCAAGAGGGCCCTCCCCACCCCGCACCCCAGGGGTTCAGAGTCTAGGCTAGACTATGTAAGTGTGCACGCCTACGGGCCGGAGCTAGGGGGTAGTCACCCCTGCCCCCTCCCCTGGACCCGCTCTTCCTAGGGAGCCACCCTTTCTCCCTCCTGGGGAGTCGGCACCCCACTGACGCCCCCCCTCCCCACTATCTTGGCCCCTGCAGAGCCTGCCCGCGGAGAAGCAGCCCCATGCTGGTCCCCAGCCATGCAATGTTCGTGGAAGGCCGTCCTTCTCCTCGCCCTGGCCTCCATCGCCATCCAGTACACGGCCATCCGCACCTTCACGGCCAAGTCCTTCCACGGCTGCCCGGGGCTCTCGGAGGCGGGGCTGGCCGAGCGGCTGTGCGAGGAGGGCCCCACCTTCCCCTACAACGCGTCGCGCAAGACGCACATCCTCATCCTGGCCACCACCCGCAGCGGCTCGTCCTTCGTGGGCCAGCTCTTCAACCAGCACCTGGACGTCTTCTACCTGTTCGAGCCCCTCTACCACGTGCAGAACACGCTCATCCCGCGCCTGACGCAGGGCAAGAGCCCGGCCGACCGGCGGGTGATGCTGGGCGCCAGCCGCGACCTGCTGCGCAGCCTGTACGCCTGTGACCTCTACTTCCTGGAGAACTACATTCGCCCGCCGCCCGCCAACCACACCACCGACCGCATCTTCCGGCGCGGTGCCAGCCGCGTGCTGTGCTCGCGGCCCGTGTGCGGCGCGCCCGGCGCCGCCGACCTGGTGCTGGAGGAGGGCGACTGCGTGCGCAAGTGCGGCCAGCTCAACCTCACGGTGGCCGCGCAGGCCTGCCGTGAGCGCAGCCACGTGGCCATCAAGACGGTGCGCGTGCCCGAGGTGAAGGACCTGCGCGCGCTGGTGGAGGACCCGCGCCTGAACCTCAAGGTCATCCAGCTGGTGCGCGACCCCCGCGGCATCCTGGCGTCGCGCAGCGAGACCTTCCGCGACACCTACCGCCTGTGGCGGCTGTGGTACGGCACGGGCCGCAAGCCCTACAACCTGGACGTGACGCAGCTCACCACCGTGTGCGAGGACTTCTCCAACTCGGTGGCCACGGGCCTCACGCGGCCCGCCTGGCTCAAGGGCAAGTACATGCTGGTGCGCTACGAGGACCTGGCGCGCCACCCCATGCAGAAGACCGAGGAGATCTACGGCTTCCTGGGCATCCCCCTGGATGGCCACGTGGCGCGCTGGATCCAGAACAACACGCGCGGCGACCCCACGCTGGGCAAGCACAAATACGGCACGGTGCGCAACTCGGCGGCCACGGCCGAGAAGTGGCGCTTCCGCCTCTCCTACGACATGGTGGCCTTTGCCCAGAGCGCCTGCCAGCGGGTGTTGGCCCAGCTGGGCTACAAGATGGCCAGCTCGGAGGAGGAGCTCAAGAACCCAGCCGTCAGCCTGGTGGAGGAGCGGGACTTTGGCCCATTCTCGTGACCCGGGTGCCCCCAGCGCGGGTGAGGGGGGCACTCACTGGCCACTGGTTTTGATAACATGGACCGTTTCTAACTGTTGCCTTATTCCCCCTCCCGCCCCTCCTTATCCCTGTCTTTGTGTCCTTCCTGCCCCCGCCCCCACCCCCACCCCCTCCTTTCCTTCTGCCTCTTTTTTGTCTCTGAAATTTGCACTATGTCTTGGACAGGAATCAAGGGGGAGGGGCAGAGGGGCAGGAAGTGGGGGCCCCCCTCTCCCCTGCACCCGCTTCCGTCACGTGGGTGCTGGGGTCTCCGGTGTGGGTGGTGACGATGTTTACAAGCACTGCACTCACACACGCACACACATGCACACACGCATGCACACTCACACACACAGACACACACAGACACACACACACACACACACACACACATGAACGGCCACGTGGAGAGACTTTCCCCAAATCCACGCAGCTTCCGGAAGCTTTTCCAATGGACCCCGTCAGGTGCGGCAGTTTTTTGCACTGTCTGCCTGGGACAAAGAGGTTGAAAGCAAAAAGGCCTCCTAATTTATGAATGGTGACTCGCCCTCCCATCTGCTTCCGGCCCGGTGGAGCAGAGATCCTGCCCCTCCATCCCCCCCACCCCACTCCCCCTGCTGCCCTGCGTGGCCTGTGGTGAGCAGGTTTTTACTGTGAGGTGAATGTGGACCTTGTTTATTTTAATTTTTTTCCAGTCTGGTGATGCTGTCTGTCTGTCTGTCTGAGTCTTGTGGTTACCCCTGGACCAGTGATGACTGATACATCTTCTTAGGGGTTTCTGGTTGATCTTGGGGGTCCATCTGTGATATTTCTTTGTGCCAAAAAAAGTTAAAAAAAAAGTGGATCAGTTTGCTCTAAAGAACATGGAAATGCTTTATCTGTGTTTTCTGTAAATAAAAAAAGAGGACAGTAGCGTCTGGGTGTGAGCATGGGGCATCCTGAACAGAGGGATTGGGTGGGTCTGGGCTGTCTGTCCCTGAGGAAGCGAAAGGGTAGGTGGAGGACAAGCCTGTGGCTTTTAGAACTCAGCTCCCGCCCCCTGAGTTCAGAGGGATTACCAAATCCAAATCAGTGGGGTTCAGGGTGGGGTCCCGTTTGCCTCTTTCACTGCTGACTCTGGGACCAGAAGAGCTGCCCACCCACCAGCCTGGAAGGGTTCCCATCTTTCAGCAGCAGCTACAGGAGTCTGCGGGTGGGGTGTGTGTGTGGGGTGGGGTGGCTGTTCTCCTCTCTTCCCACCCTTGCCAATCCAGCAGTTTCCTTCCAGCAGCTGCCCTAGCTCTTCTTCCAAGACCACAGCTGGTCTGGGGCACGGAGGGGACTGTTCTGTGGTTCAGGGACCATAAGAATGCCAGGTTAGGCACTCCTGGGGCCCTCCCAAGGAAACTTGGCCATCGAAAGTGAGACTGAGTGGTCTACAGCCAAGCCCTTGATGAAGCAAGGCTGCAGTCTCCCTTGCTAGGACGAGCAGACGCGGGTGGGCTGCCGCGGGGGCTCTGAGGCTGTGTGACCCCAGAGCCTCGAGTCCTGAGGCTGTGGGACCCCTGGCTCTTCTTATCTGGTTCCTGCTCCGGCATCTGATAGGCAGTTATAGGCACCATTTCCACTCCTGCCTCCGGCTCCAGCCTGGCCACCCAGCCACCCTTAGCAGGGGAATGGAGTCTTTGACCAAGATGATTCAAGTGGTCACTGAATCTCAGGGCTGACCTCTCCGGGCTTCAGGAACATCTTTTCTGCGAAAAGGTAGACAGTATGTCTGATGGACCACCTCCTGCCTCCAGGCCAGGAAAGCTGCTTTGGAAAAGTCTCTCTGGGTCAGTAGTTGTGGGTGGGGGTGTGGGTTCCTGAATCCTGTTAGTCCAGTTGGCAAGGAAGGAGTCAACCTGCAGGTCAGTTTGATGTCCAGTCACAGTCCGGTCCAGGAGGTCAAGGCCCCCTTTGGCCCTACTGGCCATGTGCTTTGTCACCCAGGGCAGGCCCAGGCCAACAGAGTGGTCTGTTCTTTCCAGGAAACGATGCCCTTGGTGTCCACCCACGTGACTCTGCACTTAGTTCTGGTTTGGGCCAGTGGGGCCACAGGCACGGAGCGGTAGGGGAGGGCATTGGCCTGGCATGCAGCCGACCCAGGTTCAATCCCTGGTGTCCCATATGATCCCCTGAGTCTACCAGGAGTGATTCCCAAGTGCAGATCCAGGAGTAAACCCTGCGCACCACGGGGATGCCCCTCCCCCCCAAAAAATTCTCGCCCCCCCCCCAACATAAAAGCACCAGCATTAAACCTGTGGGTTGAAGCTTGTGGTGCTTTCAGAGCCTTCAGATCCGGAGTGACTGGCTAGGCAGGGGGAGCGATGGCGCCAAGTCCTGCCTGCTCCTCCCGCGGCCCAGACCCTCCCTCTCATCTCCTTACCAGCTGGACACCCGCTCACCCCGGGGCTCCTTTGGAGCTTAATTACCAAGACTTCTTTGGTACTCACAGCTCTGTTAGGCTGATTCCAGTCCCATCAGCCCCACCGATCACTGGTCGCACCTCCCATGTGCCCTGATCAGAGAGGCCCAACAGCTCCTGCATGGACACTGCATGCCCCTCAGTTGTCATCACACTTTTTATTCCAGGGCCTGTCCTTCCCCAGGGAGCTGACGCTGCATGAATGAAGGAGTGAGCACCAACTCCCCCGCCCCACGCAGAAACTTGCAGGGCCCTGGCCTTCTTGTGTGTGGGGGGTGTAGGTGGGTGGACCAGACCTCTGTAGCATCCCTGAGACCCCTGCGCTGCTCACAGCCCTCCCGAGCCCCATTCTGACAAGTGATGGGGGCGGAGGGGTGGGGCCAGCAGAGCTCGTTCCATTTTGCACATGCACCTCCCCTGCCGCCTGCCTTGGAGTTCACAGACCCGCACTCTGAGGCAGGGCAGGGGCTCTGTTCTTCCCACTTGTTACAGTTGCCAAGGTCAAGGCTCCCCAAGGATGTGGCAAAGGAGGCCAAGGGCTGCTTGTTCCAACGGTTACAGTTTCCAGACACGCCTCTGCCTCCCCCGGAGCCTTGTCCCAGCCAGGAAAGGGCAGCCAGGGCTCCTGAGGGCTGAGGTCCAGAGGACGCTTCCTGGCCTTGTCCCCACTCCCAGGGGGCTTGTCCCTTCCACCCTGTGACTCGCAGGCTTCCTCTGTTTGTGCCTTCACACCTGCTTTCTCCTTGTGTGTGACGGCGAACAAGGGTCCTCTGCAGAGCTCCCAAGTTCCATTCCTCTGATCCCAACGGGGGGAGTTTCTAGAATGCACCTGCCCTTCCTGGCTCCCCGGCTGCTGGGCAGGACAAGACGTGGAGGGGGAGTCCTCCACAGTCCCACGGCCAGAGCACGACTGCTTCCACTTCCGCTGCCAGGCCAGGGGGAAACCGCTGCGAGGGTGCTCGGGAGGGGAGCACGGACAGTCGTTGGAGCGGGGTTGTCATCACAGGGCTGCTAACATGGGGGCAGATGTTCAGTGAGTGCTGGCCTCTGTGCTCCCTGCCCGCTGTCCTCCCTGCCCGCTGTCCTCACTGCTGCCATCCTGCACTAGGACGGCTCTTCAGTGATTTATTTATTGGGGTTTCGGCGGGCCAAGTTCCTCTAATCTGAACTGCTCTCCGCACACAGTCACTTCAAAATAAAATGTCCAGGCGCCAATGTAGTCCCCTCATCATCCAGCTGTAGGACCTGGGTCTAAGCCGCGAGAGAGAAGGGGTTCACCCTGAGTGCCCGTGGCGTGATCCTGGAGCCTTCCACAGAGCGGCAACCGTGGGTGCCGAGCGCCCGGGGGAGGGGGCTGCTAATTCTCAGGAGGAGAAGTGGGTGTGCTGACCCACCGCTCAGAAGCCCACATTCCCAAGATCACATGACTTCCTGAGGAAATAGCTTTGGGCGAGGTTGGGGGAGGAGGAGGGTCCCAAGCCAGCTGCTTAGCTGCCACTTGAAGTTCAGAGGAACTCGGTCTTCCTGCCACAGGGAACCCAGCATCCCTGGCAATGAAGGATGCGGTTCTCCTTTGGGGCCTCAGACCTGCAAAGGGTGTGTTTTAGGTCCATCCCTGCACAGGAGACAGTTTTCTTCTAGGGTGGGGGGTGGGTGGGAGGTGGGAGCACATCTGGAGGTGTTCACGGGTTAGTCCCAGCTTCGTGCTTGGGGATCACTCCCAGTGGGGACCGAGTGGTATTGGGGGTTGAACGTGGGCCTCTCACATGCTAAGCTTGTGCTCCAGCCCTCTGAGCCATCTTCTCAGTCTTTATAGAGTTTTCTCAGGCAGAATCTTCCAGCTTCTTGGGGGAGCCTGGCAGCAGAGGTCAACCCCACCCTGGCGAGTGGGAGATTTCCTTCCCTGGTCCCCTCCAGCATTGCGGCTGTAGGCAACAATGACTCTTCTAGCATTGCTTCCTGCCTTCTTCCTTCCTGAGTAACACTTCAAGCTTCAGTAATGTGTCCCTGGCCTTGGGCTGACTTTGGGAAACCGGATGTGGCTTTGGGACAAGGGTCTCTGCTCCAAAGTGGGCAGGGAGCCATTTTAAGCTGTTTAAAATGCTCTGGGTTCTCGTCTCATGCATGAAAATCTTTCATCTGCCCAGGGAAGAGCAGAAAATAGATGACTTTGGCGATTGAGAATCAGCTTGGCTCCTGGTTCCCCTGCATCCGGGTGGACAAATCAGCAAAGTGTTTCTGGACGTGGCCTCCCCACCTCGCCTGGGGATGAGCAGGGATCTGTTGTTGTAGTAATTGTGTCTAGAGGGTTACCTGCATCTTACAGCCAAATGAAGCAGATGGGCCAAATGGTTCTCCAGACGTCAAAGACATGTGCTTCAGTCTCATCAAAAAGCAGGGAAACAGACACTTCACCCCAGAGGACATACAGATAACCAAGAGGCACATGAGGTGGCAATGCTCATTATCACTTATTAACAGGGGAATGCAAATCAAAATGACCATGAGCTGTCACCTCACACTTGTGGCCAACGTCAGGAGGGCCAGCGAGAGCCAGAGTCACTGAAGGTGTGTGGAGGGAAGGGAAGCCTCACCTCTAACAGTGGTTGGGGGAGGAGTGAGGAGGTGGAGGGGGTGGATAAACTGGTCCAGCCTCTAAGGGAGAGTTCTCAAAATAGTAAAAACACCTAACGGCGACCTCACTGCTGGGGAACTATCAGAAGAATAAAACAACGTTAATTTGAGAGCCAGAGAGCCAGACAGAAAGGAGGTTAATGCACTCGTTTTGCATCCTGGCAATCTGGGTTCAAGTTCCCGGCACTATGTATGGTCCCCTAAAGACCACCCCCCCCGCGCCCCCCCCCCCCCCCGCACACACACCTGGAGTCACTTCTGAGCAAAGAGCCAGGAATAGCCTCTGAACACGGCTGGATGTGGCACCCCCAAACCCCAAACCAACAGCGTTAATGTGAAAAGATGTGTGAACAGCTCTGTTCATTACAGGGTCAGTTACAAGAGCCAAGATTGGGAAATAAACCAAGGGCCCAGCTACAGCTGAGCGGGGAAAGAGGATGTGGTGTATAGGCATCATGGAATACTACTCAGCTAGAAGGAAGGATGAAAGCATGTCCTCTGTGACCGCATGGGTGGCGGGGGGGGGGCACTGGAGGGAAAGGCACTAAGGGGAATAAGTCAGAGGAGAAAGACAAATAAATACCAGATGACCTCTCTCAGATGTGAGGACAGAGACGCAAGATAAGGAGCAGGCAAAGTCCTTGAACACTGAGTGTAGAACTGAGGTTACGTAAGTGTGTGTGTGTGTTGTGTATGTGTGTGTGTGTGTGTGTTGGGGTGCACTGACCAGGGGAGGGGGCTGAATGATCAGTGGTGGAGGGGAATGGTTTACTTGGGTGGTGAGTATGGTATGACAATAAGAGGTGTGAAATCAGATCCCTAAAACATAAAATGGTCTGATCACACAGTGTTACCCAAATTAAAAAAAAAAATCTGTTGATTCTCAAAGGATTACTAAGAGAGCTATGTTAAATTTTTCACACTAAGAAGACCTAATTATCCTCTTTTAAAAAATTTTTTATTAGAGAATCACTGTGATGTACAGTTACAAACTTATGAACGTTTGTGTTTGCATTTTACTCATACAGTGATCATTTACCCTAATTATCCTCTTAAAGCTCTGTCTGTCTTAAAAACAATATAGCATGGCTGTAGACTGCAGTTTTGCGTGCATACGAATCTAGCATTGTTAGATATTTCTGGTCACCAGAGCCTTTTTATCAATCCAGTGTTCCAGGTCACCATCTGGAACCCGACTACCACGTCATGCTCTGGCTTTAAAGTCGCTTTTGCCTAAAGAGCCCAGAGTCCCCGCGGCCGTGTCTGGACACAGCTGAGTGTGATTGATGGGGCATTCTTTCATTCGATACGGGTCGGGCACCTCATAATCGAAGGGGGATTGGAATGGATCGTTTGGAGCTTCTTCTGTGCTTTGGGGTGTCTCACTCAGAACACCCCCTCTTCCCTTTGTTGTTGATGCTGTTGGGATAAGGGGAGTGCTTGCTTCTCGTGCTCTCTGGGTGCTGGGCTTCTGGTTGCTCTGCTTGCACGCCTGGCCCCGGTGGGGGTCTTGAGCACACGTGCGCCGGGGAGGTGTAGCTCACTCTGTAGGTGAGCTGCGGGGGCCCATTCTGGCTTTAGGGATCATCTGGGATTGCACAGTGCTCAAGCCTATGCTGGCCGGGGGGCCACGCTCCTGTCCCCAGGGCTCACACATCCTTTTTTTTGTCCTGAATGATACACCATTACAAAATTGTTAATGATTGTGTTTCAGTCATAGGATGTTCCAGACCAATGTACATTTCCCACCACTAATGTTTCCAGTTTCTCTCCCACTCTGCCCCGGCCCCCAGCCTGCCTCTATGGCAGACACCTCTCTCTCTGTCTCTCTGTCTCTGTCTCTGTCTCTGTCTCTCTCTCTCTCTCTTCCTTTAGGAACTGTGTTTTGAAATACCGTTTCTGAAAGGTTATGGTGTGTATCTTCTTACATTCTTTCAGTACTCAGTTCTTGTCCAGAATGATCATTTCCAACCACCAGTATCTCCCCATATCCCTTCTGATACCCCTCTACCAGCCTGCCTCTATAGGAGGCACTTTTCTTTTTTCTTCTCTCTCTCTCTCTCTCTCTCTCTCTCTCTCTCTTCTCTTCTCTTCCACATTATGATTTTTATGGATCCTGAGCGGCCATCATGTTTGGTCCTTTACGCATTTTCAGCAGCTGTAAGGATGTGTGTTTTAAAGCAATGTTGATTCTGATGTACTTTGGTATGACTTTAATCTTGATATTCTGCTCGGGGTTCCTTGAGCTTCGTTTTTTGTTAGGCTTATAGTTTTCATCCAATCCCCCCCAATTTTTTTCAATATGTTTTTCTCCAAATAGCCCTCTGCCCCCACCTTTCTGAGACTCTTATTTCACATGTGGGGTCATTGCGCCAGGTGCTGGACACACAGACACTGTTTCTCCATCCTGGTGCCTAATTTAGAAACTTTGTAATGTCATCTTCTTGTGATGGCTGTTCTGTCCTTTTGCAATATCTAATGTGCTGTTAATCCTGCTTCTTTTCTTTTTTTTTCTGTTTCAGATGTGCTTTTTGCTTCTCTCTATGATCTTTGGGCCCTTTTTATTTGTGTGGTTTTGGGTCAAACCCACGGGAAGCAGAGGCTTAGTCCTGACTTTGTGCTTAAGGATCACTCTTGGCAGTGCTCGGGGACCATACATGGTGTTGGAGATAAAGTTGGAGACAGCTGTATACAATACAGGAGCCTCAACCTCTGTACTATCTCTCTCACCCTTGGGTGCTTTAATTTTATATATTTTATTTAATTCTCATTATATTCCTATTCTGTGTATCTTTGGACATTTTTCTAAGATTTGTAATGTTAATTTTTTTAAAAAAAGTTGAATCATAGTGAGATACAATCACAAAGGTTTCAAGGTCGAGTTTCAGTCATACAATGTTCCAACACCCATTCCCCCACCAATGTACATTCCCCACCACCAATATCCCATGTATCCGACCTGACACCCTCCCCTCCCGCCACACACACACACACACACACACACACACACACACACAGGGCCTTCCTCTATGTCAGGCGCTTTTCTTCTTTGTCTCTCTCTTTCTACTTTTGGGCATTACGGTTTGCAATACAGATACTGAAAAGACATCATGTGTGGTCCTTTGCCCACTTTCAGACACGTCTCCCATCCAGAGCGATCCCTTACAACCATCATTGTCATAATGGTCCCTTCTTTAGCCCAACTTCCCTCTCCCGAAGCCCTTGAGAAAGGCTTCTAACCATGGATCAATCCTCCTGGCCCTTGTTTCTGCTGTTCTTGGGTGTTATCACATACTATGCTTTTTAAATATCCCACAAACGAGTGCAGTCACTGTCTGTCCCTCTCCTTCTTACTTATTTCACTCAGCATGATACTCTCCATGTCCATCCATTTATAAGAGAATTTAATAACTTCATTTTATTCCTAACAGCTGTACAGTATTCCATTATGTAGATGTACCATAGCTAAAGCAATACTTGGGAAAAAGAAGATGGGAGGCATCACCTTCCCAAATTCAAACTGTACTACAAAGTAGTAGTCATTAAAACAACATGGTATTGGAATGGAGACAGACCCACAGGCAACAGAATAGAGCTGAATATTCTGACATAGACCCTCAAATATATGATAACTTAATTTTTGACAAAGAAGCAAGGAATGTGAAATGGAGCAGTGAGAACCTCTTCAGCAAGTGGTGCTTGGGGGATACTCTCAGCCTGATGATCAGGGGTCACTCCCGCCAGTGTTCAGTGGACCTTGAGGTGCTGGGAATTGAACTCAAGTCCTCAAACACAAGTGCTCTAGCTTGGCCACTTCCCTGACCCTAAGATTTAAAATGTTTTGAAGTCTTTGCTGACTAATTACATCATTATCCCTATCATTTGTGGGTATGTTTTTATTGGTTAATTCATTTATGAGTTACTTATACCTGTCCCCCATGTTTATTATTTATTTGTTTGTTTTTGTTCCATTACAAATTATTACTTTTGTTACAATGCAAATTGTTTGCTTGCTTTCTGTAACAGTCAAGGCCCTGGTAAAGGCAGAAAGCACATCAGTCAGTTGAGTAGGGACAAGTTAAAATAATTATTAGCTCATCAGAGCAGTTCATAACTTGGACTAGAGAGATAGTACACTGTTTAAGGTACTTGCCTTGCATGTGGCTGACCCAGATTCAATCCCGAGCACCATCAGGTCCCCTGAGTACCGCCAAGTGCAGTGATAGAGTTCCCTAGCACAGCCGGGGTGGTCTGGGGATTCCTGGCATCAAAAGACCCAGACAGCACCATTATCCCTATCCTCAAGCTCTGCTTGGGACCTCCCTTCCCCACTGAAAAAAAATTTTTTTTAATTGCTAATAGAAATAAACAAGGACTCTGAGGAATACAGGAATATGTATGCAGGAAGCCCTATTTCCTCTAGCGCTGAGGTTAATGAGACCAGGAAGGATTTAAAATCTTGAACTGGGATCCCTCCCCCAGCCTAGGTTTAGATTCAGAGTTGGTGGCAGAGGTGTTACTGCCACAGGAACACACAGCCTGTCATTGGAGAAGGAAGTTGCTGAGATTTCTGACTAGTGGTCCTCTGAAGGGCTGAAAAGCTCCCTGATAGGACGCAGAGAAGCTGCAGCAGGTCTGTGGTGTCTTTGTTAAATGACCAATAATCCAGAGTCTTGGAGAGCCATGCTGGCGTGCAGGAAGTAATCTGTAGGGTGTTTTCTGGTGGACTTGTTAAAAATAAAAAAATGAGTGCTACAAGCTTCTCCAGCACCACTGACAGCTGTGGCCTAACCCAGCAGAACAGGCAAGAGAAACTTTGCTCTTGGCAAGGGTCTTGCCTGAGACCTCTCCATTGGGCCCAGAGCACTAAAGATAATCTAACTTGGCAAAGGAGAGTGCTCAGGGTTTAGCATCAGGCACACAGAGGGCCGCATTCCAGCAAAGAAGGGTGTATCTGATCCCAGCCCAGCACGTGGCTCCTTGAGCACCGCCAGGGGTCACTCTTGAGCACAGAGCCAGAAATAGCACCCGAGCACTGTTGTATGTGGTTTCCAACTCTTTTCTCTCCTCCCCACCACCCCCTTCACCGACCCCTCCTGGAAACAGAGTCAAAAGCAGCAGATTAGTCAATGGATGTTATGCATTTTCCCATTGTTTAGTGCTGGATTACGTTGGATTTCTTTCTAGAGCACTGGGTTTTGTACTGGCACCCAGTTTAAGTTATTTGGAATCCTTCTGATACTCTCAAGGCTTAAGTTTAAACTATGTTATGGCAGGTCCAAAGCAAAATGACTTTACCATCACTACGAAAATAGGATCCTTCTAAGGAGTCTATCCAATGTCCCCTGCCTGGTGAGGTGTCAGCTGTCTGGATGGCGGGAAAATGAGCTATTATTCCCCATCTGCCTGGGCCCCTGGGCTTCTTTAGCCTGTTGCTTTCTGCTGTTTGTGTCTTGCTGTTGCAGTTTTAATGCATGCATGTGTAATTCATATTCAGCCCGAAACTCTCAAGTCAATCTGCAACTATCTGTCTCTGTGCCTGTGTCTGTCTCTGTCTCTGTCTCTTCAGATAACTTTTCTCTAGGCATCTAGTTCATAAACTGTTGATTTCCCCTTTAAAGGCTTAATATTTGCCTATTCGACCCAGTTAGACTCAACCCAGGTTCTATTTGCACTTCGGAGGAAATTGCCTCCTGGGAGTTGATTGGGACAGTCAAAGGCTAATCACATTTGTTTCTTTTCTTTCAAGGTACAGTGTTTGGTATTCATGTCTGAAAACTGGCTTCTCTCTCTCTCTCTCTCTCTCTCTCTCTCTCTCTCTCTCTCTCTCTCTCTCTCTCTCTCTCTCTCTCTCTCTCTCTCTCTCTCTCTGTGTTGGTGGGGGAGGTGCTAACAAGTTATGTTTAAAAGGTCCAGAGGTTTCCATTGGCAATTCTTGGCCTACTGGTTGTTGTCAGTTCAATGCAAGGGCTGCTGGGGTCCTGCTGGGCTGGGAATAACATAGACCATCCCCTGGCTGTGGGGAGCCTCCAGCGTCACACCTGGTGGTGCAAAGGGGTTCCAAAGCTGCACCCAGCAATTAAACTATTAAACTAGGGAATTCATGTATGTTTCCTCCCAAATCCTGAAAACAATTTTTGATTGATTGCTTGTTTTTCTCTGTGGGGTGCTGATTTGTTGTTGTTGCTCTTTTGGTCTTTGTGTGCATGAATGCGTGTGTGTTTGTGCATGCGTTTGTGTGTGTGTGTGTGTGGGGGTTATAGTGATAGGGCAAATTCTAGAGCAGTTTAAGCTCTCATAAGCAGAAGAGGAAGTTCCTTGCCATGCGCTTATATTTTATCTTAAATCTTTTGGATAGAATCTGTTTTGTGTGACTTAACATGATATTTGGTTATACTTACCTCTGTTGTTACTATGGTCTTTCTTCTTTTATTTTGAACCTACTTTCAAGAACTCCTTTGTTCCCTTCTTGCTATACAGCTCTCTCAGTGAGGGTTGGCTAGTGACTGACTTGATTTCTGTATATGTGGAAATGTCTCTACTTAGCCCTTGATCCTTCAAGACATCCCTGGATATGCAGTTTTGGGTTGGAAGTTACTTATCTCCTAAGGCATATTAAGAATAATATTTCATTTTGTACTGACTTTTATGACTACTGATGAAAATTAGATGGTGCTTGTTCAAGATATGGTTTTCATGGAAATTCACCATTTCTTTTGGGTGTTTTAAAAATATTGTCACTGGGGCCAAAGTACTTGCCTTGCAGGCAGTCAACCCCTAGTCACTGGCACCAGGTATGGTTACCCTGTGTCCCCTTAGAAGTGACACCTGGGCATAGAGCCAGATGTAAGTCTTGAGCACCAATGGATGTAGTCCCCAAACAAAACAAAATCCAATTCTCATTGACTTGGGATTTTTTTACTATAATGAATCTAAATGTATAGTTCTTTTTGTTTAAATCTGTGTAGGATATCATTGGTTTGTCCTTTCCCCCTTGCCACAAAGAGTTTAGGTTTATCTGTAATACCTCCTGAAGCACCTCATTTCTCTGTGTTTATTGGAATGTAGCTCTAAACATTTTAGGACAACATTGGTATGTCCTGTTCCCCTTGCCACAGGAAGCTTAGGTTTATCACAGTGCTCCTGAGGCACTTCCACTCCACTGCGTTTATCTGTAAACTCCTCTCTATGCTTTCCCCCCTAATCAGACACTGTTAACTTGTAAGGTCAGATTCCTCAGAAATCTATGATTTTATATGTATGAGTGAAATACTGCCTTTCTTCTCTCTTTATGTCTTTTGAATAGTTTAACACAATGTCCTTTTTGTATGGACAAAGGACAGTTAATATTATGCTTTTGTAACTTGAGATTTAATTGGCTTCAAATATCATTCCCTCCCAGGCATCTGCTTTCTTGACTTAAGCCTCAGTTGCCCTCAGTTCCTAGTTCCCCAAAAGCAGGGTCTTGATAAGGGACTGAGAGGACCCAGGGCAAGCTGTGAGCTACCCTGGCATCAAAATGGGCCAGGCCAAAGTGCCACAATTCTTAACTACAAGTTAAGAGTTTGATCATGGACAAATGCTGCCATGATCCAAAAGCAACAACGAGACTAGGACCCTGCTAGGGATAGGAAAGACTAATCTGGCCTGAGCACTGTAGCCTGAGATTGAGATGACTCCAGGAGAGCAATTCTATAAGCTTAATGTATCTCTTACTGGGTCTATACAAAATTATTAATATTATTGATGTTTATGTGTTTGTTGGACTAAGGAAAGGAGAAACACACCCATATTTACCTTTAGGCCAGTCGTCTTGCTGGAGAAGAATCTGTCCTGGAAGTAGCTTCCCCTGAGGGAAGGACCTTACATCTGCTGACTGTATGATGACATTTATGTGTAAGCCCCAATCCCTCATGCTTGGGGTTTTAACTAGGCTGTAAAAGAGTGGGCTGGGGGAGTCCAGATCCAGATCCAGAGCCAGAGCGAGAAGGAGAATGAAGCAGCATGGGAGAGGAGAATGGAGATGGGAATGGAATAAACTGAAACTGAGACCAACCAGCCTGACCCTCGTTCCTTCCTTCGCCTCCCCGGGGTGGGGGAAGCGGCTTGAGACTACCGAACTCAGGCAGTGGGAGAGATAGAGCGCTGTTTTTGTGATTACACAAATCTGCTTAGAGTTACTGGGCTTTTGAACTTGTGGTTTGATATCTTTCATCAGTTCTGAAAAATTCTCAGCTGTTGGTATATATTTGTTTTACCTCATTTTCTTGCATTTTTCCTTTTGCAATTATAATTTGATATACAATAGACCTTTCTTTTGTCTTCCTTTTCTCTTCTATATTTTTAGCCTTTATTGGATGCTTAATTATGCATAGTTTCATTGTAATTACTTTTCAATTTATTGATTCTCTCCTTAGCTGTGTGTAATCTGCAGTAATATGCTCATCTGGTCTTTAAATTCAATTATAATATTTTGTTTTTCTAAATATTATCCTTGATCTGGGATGTAGCTCAGTGGTAGAGTGCTGGCTTTGCATGTATGTGACTTTACCTGTGTGAGGCTCTTGGTTTAATCCCTAGCAACACACACACACATACACATACACGGAAAATATCTTAAATATTCCTCTTTTTTTGCAAGTTGTCTCAATTATTCTTTATTGTTCCTTGTTCTCTGCACGTTTTCTAACTTAAAATGTTATCCCTTTAAAAATAGCATATGCTGGGGGCTGGGGTGATAGCACAGCGGGTAGGGCGTTTGCTTTGCACACAGCTGACCTGGGTTCGGTTCCCAGCATCCCCAAGTGCAGAGCCAGGAGTAACCCCTGTGCATCGCAGGGTGTGACCCAAAAAGAAAAAAAAATAGTATATGCCATTATTTCCCAATTTGTACAATACGTTCAGTGCCTGAACCCCTTTCAAAGCTCCTACTGCCAGTTGCTTCTGCTGGTTTTCAGCTATGATGCCTTGTTTTGTACATTTGGCTAATTTTGTATTGTGCACTGCTCTATTTATGGGAGTTCATGAGACTAGTATTGCAGAGTATTCCAAAGACTCTCTCTGTCTGATAAATGTCAGCTAGGTTATTGGGGCATTACCTGGCATAAATCACTCTAAACTTAATTCATGTGAGATTTTGGGTTTTTTTTTTGAATTTTTTTGTACAACCCAGGAAGTAGGAATTCAGGTAACAAACTTGTGAAAAGGACAGCTGATGGTTCCAAATTTTCAGTAGCTACTTTTTCCATTCCCCACACTCCACTTAGTATGTGGTTTTAAGAGTCGTTTTGTCTTGCAGTCCAAAGAGGGAATTGCTGCTATTTCTGCTTCATCTTAACCTGAGAGTGTAGCCCTGGGCAGACTGAACCGTTTGAGGGCAGAGACTCCTGTCAGGCTGCCCTGAGCTCTCTCAGCACGTCCTTTGGCCTTCGGCCATTGGGTAACCCAGAGTCGGCTTCCCAGAGTCCAGTAAAGGCCCCTTGCACTGTGACTCTCCTTTTCTTTTTGGTTACTGCCTTCAGCTGCATTTTTTCCATTTTCAGCAGCAACAAATCATTTATTTCAGCTCCTTAGGACACCAAGAAGACCATTTAAAGGGGCTGAGTTATGGCTCAAATGGCAAGGCACTGGCTCTGGGCTCCATTCCTTGTGTCACATGACTCTTGAACACTACCACACGTCATGCGTATCGGCTGCATTTTTGACTTGTACATTACTTAGTTTTTGTTTCCTTAATATTTATGTATATATACATACATATAATATAATATATATCATGTATGGGGGTGGACACACTAGGCAGAGCTCACTTCTGGTGGGTCTCAGGGGATCATAAGCAGTGCTAGAGGTCACTCCAGAGCCAACCTTGTGTAAGGCAAGTGCCCTATCTCTTCAGCCTCCTCCTAGCTTATACTTAAGAAGATGCTTTTTATATTATCCATGTATTTTAGCTATTTTCAGGAGGAGCATTATCTCAAATATCTAGCACCTCATCTTACCAAAACCTGAGTACTGAGATTGTATTTAGTGTCTCCCACCTACACATAGTAGGTAATTCTCATATTCTTTTTCAAAAATAAATGAAAATGAAAGAGAGAGAGAGAGAACGGGGAGTAAGGCACTTACTTTGCATAGTGGCTAACGCTGGTTTTATCCCCAGTACCACATGGTCTCCTGAGCAATGCTGTGGCCCTGGTGGGCTCCTGTACCTTCTGAGCTCTGTTTGGGAGACACCACCTCCCCAAAGTCCCCCCTAAATATGTGAATGAGTGAAAATATACCCATGTAGCTTTGGCCACATGAGCGTTTAGCTAGCCTGCAAACACCAGGAAGTCAGGGACTTGCTGAGGGCCACACCACCTCCTGGAAGTCTGGGAATACCCCATGCACGGTCCTGCTAATGTCCACTGAGTGGCACCTGAGCCAACAGGAAGCCTGACTTCAGAGGCAGCCCTGGTTCTGTGTGTGGAGATCAATTGTGTGAATCGACGGCCATTGGGAAACGGTTGGTTCTCAAGTGGCAGGGACTGTCTCAGCTCTCTGCAGTTTCCCTCACTCCTCCAGGGAGGTTGGCTGCGAATCTTCCATAGAGATGGTCATCCGAGCTTTAGTCTTGATGCTCAGAAGCCAAGCCCTTGGAACACAAAGTGGGCTCTGTGTCTCAGCAGCCTCTCCACCCCTCCAGGCGTTTGTTAGAAATGGAGAATCCTGACACCACCTCATGCCCCTCCTGCTTCAGAATCTTCATTTTCTTTTTTTTTTTTATTTATTTTTTGTATATTTTTATTTATTTATTTTATTTTATTTTATTTTTTTAATATTTTTATAATTTATTTATTTTTAATTAGAGAATCACCGTGAGGGTACAGTTACAGATTTATACACTTTTGTGCTTATACTTCCCTCATACAAAGTTCGGGAACCCATCCCTTCACCAGTGCCCATTCTCCACCACCCGTAAACCCGTCCCTCCCACCCTCCCCAATCCCATCTCCCCCCCACCCCACCCTGCCACTGTGGCAGGGCATTCCCTTCTGTTCTCTCTCTCTAATTAGCTGTTGTGGTTTGCAATAAAGGTGTTCAGTGGCCGCTGTGCTCAGTCTCTAGCCCTCATTCAGCCCGCAACTCCCTTCCCCCACATGGCCTTCGACTACAATGTAGTTGGTGATCGCTTCTCTGAGTTGCCCTTTCCCCGGAACGTGAGGCCAGCCGCGAAGCCATGGGGTCAACCTCCTGGTACTTATTTCTACAGTTCTTGGGTATTAGTCTCCCACTCTGATATTCTATATACCATAGATGAGTGCAGTCTTTCTATGTCTGTCTCTCTCTTTCTGACTCATTTCACTCAGCATGAAACTTTTCATGCCCATCCACTTAACTACAAAATTCTTGACTTCCTTTTTTCTAACAGCTGCATAGTATTCCATTGTATAGATGTACCAAAGTTTCCTCAACCAGTCATCCGTTTTGGGGCATTCGGGTTTTTTCCAGATTCTGGCTATTGTAAACAGTGCTGCGATGAACATACATGTGCAGATGTTGTTTCGATTGTACTTTTTTGCCTCTCTGGGATATATTCCCAGCAGTGGTATTGCTGGGTCAAATGGGAGCTCAACCTCTAGTTTTCTGAGAAGCGTCCATACTGTTTTCCAGAAGGGCTGAACCAGTCGGCATTCCCACCAGCAGTGTAGAAGGGTCCCTTTCTCCCCACATCCTCTCCAACAGCGGTTGCTTTTGTTCTTTTGGATGTGTGCTAGTCTCTGTGGTGTGAGGTGGTATCTCATGGTTGTTTTGATCTGCATCTCTCTGATGATTAGTGATGCAGAGCACTTTTTCATGTGCCTTTTGGCCATCAGAATCTTCATTTTCAACAAGACCTCGGGATATGCAAGGGCACGTGAATGTTTAAGAATCGCTGCTCTGCGAGTCCTCTGTGGAAGACACCACAGAGCCGGAGATCTCTCCGGACCCCATACTGAGCCAATCTCATTGGGGCACCCCAGATGGAGCAGGTGCAGTCTCCCCGCCTACTCCAGATGGAATCCCAGCGACTAAGAGCTTCCACAAGCAAGGACCAGGTATGTGGGTTCCAGGACTAAATCTCCATGCTGCATGGTAGCAGAGGCGCTGGACTGTCCCTCCTGGCTCCCCACCCGCTCATCGGCCTGGCTGTCACACCCACAATGTGCCTCCGGGCGCCATCTTAGCACACCAACAGCCCCGGTCCAGAGATGCCCAATTGAATCCCAAAATGGATTAGTGCCCTACAGAAATGTCTCTGGAACCCAACCATTTACAATCTAGGATTCCAGAAGCATGCGACAGTGGCACCCATGATATTAAAAATGAACAAGGGGCAATAAATGATCTAGCATCTGCCCCTGGCAGGCAGGCTTGAACGGTGGTGGGAAAATTTGAGCAAAACATAATGCCCCAAAGTGAGAAAGAGTATTGGGGAAATTGCCTGCCATGGAGGCAGGGTGAGGACTGGGATGGGGGCGAGGTATACTGGGGACACTGGTGGTGGAAAGTGTGCGCTGGTGGAGGGGTGGGTGTTTGATCACTGTACAACTGAAACTCGAACATGAAAGCTTTGTAACTATCTCACGGTGATTCAATATAAAAAAAAACTAATGTGGAGTTCATGTCCAATTCAATCAGCTTAATCAATGGCTGAATAAAAAGCAGTACTCCTACATTAAAAAAAAAAAGAATCGCTGCTCTAATCCAGAGCTTCTCCATATGTTCTAGTGGATGGGTTAGAAGCGTGAAGTGAGGGGCTGAGCTGTTCCATCCTCTGGAGGCCACGTGGGCTTATAAGCCTATGTCATCTTGCCTGGGAATTTCCCGGTTTTATCCCAGAATCACATCTCTGGAAACCTCTCAGTTCCAGGAAAAGGGGGACAATTGGTTCCCAGACCATAGAGAACCAGGTGACTTGGGAAGCTGGTTCCTGTCCTGCAGCTCCCAGGGGCTTGAGAATGGGAGCTGTCTCCAGCACCAGGTGGGGCTTTGCACCGCCAGGAGATGGGCTTTGTCCTGGTGAGCAGCTGGATACAGAACCTGGTGCACCCCACTATGGGCAAAGTGCCCCCAGGCCTGCCAGAAGAGCTACATGCCTGGAGACCAGGGCGCCCAGTTCCACGGGGGTTGAGTCAGGAAGTGGGGCTCACCCCCCAAGTGGAACAGCTCCAGGACAAGGGCCTAAGATCTCAGATGAATGCCTGCCAGATCCTGAAGCCGGATGTGCCTATCAGCAGCACCCTTGCCTCCAGGAGGGGCTTTGAACCACTCGGCATCTTCTGCAAATTAAAACTTCATCATTATTTTGAAAGACTTGATAGAGAACGTTTGATTGTATTCACCACCCATTCACGTTATCACCAGAAATTTCAACATCACGTTTGTCGAAGAAAGAAAAGGCAGAGCTGTTGGGTTCTTTTAATGTAATTTCAAGTGTTATACATTTTTTTTTGAATGGTTAGAAAATGATCTCTTTCTCTTTCTCTTTTTAAATCACACTCTTGGTGTGAACAAAAGTTTCTGCCAACAGTGACTTTTAAGAATTTCAGGATGTCATCATTCACAAGCCCCCCTCCCACCCTCACAAGAACTGTAGCTGACTATTTCATGGGAAAAGGCCAGTATTAAGGAGAAAATCAGACTCTTAAGTTTCTCATTGGGTTTTGGAAAAGGAGCTTGTTGGATAGCGCTTTACATGTTCAATATTTAATATTCTCCTCAGCACTTTGTACTTATTTTTCTTATCAGGAGTATATAAGATAAAGAAAATGGAATCCTTGTGCATCTCCAGCCAGTTTCCCATCAATGCTCCAGTTTACTCACTGTGCTGAACAGATTTGATCATTTTCTCTGTTTTCTGAGGTGTGAAGTCCCCGGAAAATCTTGTTTTAACCCTTTGTGTTTCCCAGTTCTCCGAGCCCACTGGAGCCCCCCCCCCCAGTCCTCTGGGGGAGACAAAGGAACAAGCAGCCGCCCAAGCAGCCTGCCCACAATACCTCCCACCTCCCATTGTCCATGTGTGGGGCCCTTAGTGAAAATCCAGTGCCCCCCTTTTGCTATAGTAGCCCTGGAGCTTGCAGGATCGAGGTGTCTTGGAGGAGGGGCCCCTCAAGACGTTATCCATCCTTTTTGGGGAAAAATAAGATGATGGGAACTGGATACTCCAGGGTTTGCCCAGACCCCCGGAGACAGTACTGCAAGCTCAGAGGTGCCGGGGATACACTTTGGGGCGCCCAGAGCTTGCTCCCCTCTTCCTTCACAGACAGTCTCAAACCTCTCTGATGGCTCATCATGAAGCCGTGCTCTCCCAACACAAATGGTTACGACAGGCTTTTTCTCTGAGGCACCAGGGGTACCTTTTGCTCTTGCCTCACTCACTAGTATTATTAATTTGAGCCTGACTGTGGCCCTCAGAGTTCACAGGGAGAGACCATCGGACCCCAGAGTTCACAGAGGGCACCCCTGGTGCGGCAGGCGTACCCAGGATTGGAGTCAGAAAGAGGTGGGTTCATCTTGGCTTCATCACTGACTGACTCTGGGATCTTGAGGCAAAATTCCAGAACCCCTGAGCCGCTGTATTGAGGCTCACGATGGGCCTCTGGAGCCCAGCTCCGGGGTACTGGGTAGGGTGCACAAGCTCCAAACACAAGATTTCAGCCAAGTGAGGATCTGACCAATGCGAAGCAATGTTGCTGTCATTTCCCCCTCACCACCAGATCTTGTTTATTTCAATTTCTCTTTTCCTTTCCCTTTCTCCTCCCCTCCTCTAATCCTCCTCCTCCCTCCTTTAATCCTCCTCCTCCCTCTCCTAATCCCTCCCTTTTCCCCACCCCTCCTGCCCCCTCCCCTCCCCTCCGCTCCCCTCCCTTCCCCTTTCCCTCCCTCTTCATTTCACTGACTGGAGGCCCAGACCGGAACTTGCCTTGACTCTGAACAGACTTGGTACCAGACACCCTGTGCTCCCAACTCTTCCTTTGTCCCCTCAAGTGTCCCCTCAGGACGGGGGACAAAGTGCCCTACTGACACGCCCCTTCACCCTGCCCAGGCCCCAGCTCCAGACAGGCTTCTTAGGGATCTGTGGAAGATGTGAGTTTTAATCACCTGCCCCCCCACCCCCCAACCCAGCTTCCGGCACCACCAGCTGCAGAACTGGGGAGCTTCATCCGTGAAAGTAGGGTCTTACTGCGCCTGCCCTGCACCCCTAGTTCCAGCTGCCTGCGGAAGCCCCTCCCTTCCCGGGAGGCCTGGAGAGAGGAACTGTAGAGAGAGTCCCGGCTGCTGTAACACAATCCCGTAAACTTGTTGTTTCATAAACAACTGAAATGTATGTCTCACTGGTGAGAAGGCTGGTCTCAGGGGGCCAGCGCAATCGAATTCTTGTCCTCTTCTCACTTTTATTTTATTTCATTTTTTTGATTTTGGAGGCCAAGCTCCGCTGCGTCAGGAATCACTTCTGGTAGGGGTTTCTGGACCCTACGTAGGGCTGAGGGTCAAATGGAGCTTGGCTGTGTGCCAGGGAAGAGCTTCACCCTCATACTTCTCTCTCAGGCCCTAATTTGCATACTTTTCTCCCCTGAATTCAGAGGTTTATCTTTAGTTTCCTTTTATTTATTTTTTTTTGAGACTTTTTAAAGTCTCTGGTCCTCTTCTGACTCGAAGACTTCCAGTTTCTGGTGCCCTATTAGCAACAGCATTGTAAAACACAGAGCTGGAAAGAAAAAAAGAAGGATGCCCCTAACGGGGTGGGCAAGGGGGTGGGAGGGAAACTGGGGACACTGGTGGAGAGAGTGGGCACAGGTGAGGGATGGGTGCCGGAACACTGTACGCCTGAAACTCGGTCATGAATAACTTTGCAAATCATGGTGTCTCACTTAAAAAAAAGTTAAAATTTAGTAAATAAATAACATTGAAAAAAAACACCTAGCTTTCGATCGAGGAGTTCTCCCAGATGGAAAGAAAGAGAGGCTCCATGACCTCATCCTACACGAACCCTAATTCCATTACAAAGGCCTCCCCATGACAGACTTACCTCCCAAACTCTTACCTCCCCACCTCCAGCTACTATATCTTGGGGAATCAACTTCAAAAGCTAACTTAGGGTGGTAGACAATTCCAGGGACCTCCTGGGGTTTGCTTCCTGCCAACACAAAGAGGAAGCCCATGGCTGCTCTGATGCTCTTATGTCTAAGATAGCTCTCACAGTTGGGGTGCAAGTGTGTGTGTGTGTGTGTGTGTGTGTGTGTGTGTGTATGTGTGTGTCCGAGTGCGCATGCACGCACACGCAGGTGTGAGAAACCATTGTTTGATTTCAGACAATGGCCACAGGTGTCCAGAAATTCTTCAGAGCAGTTTTCAAAAGAGAAGCGTTGAACAGCTTTACACCTTCCTGCTTCAAGCAGCCCTTCCTTCATCCCGTTTCTGATAGGATCTGGCCTTCCCCAGCACAGCTGCTCTCCTCCCTGGGGCAGCAGGGAAAAGGAGACTGGGTGATGAGATTTGGAGTCACACAGCTTTGGAGACAAGCCCGACTCTACTGCCTTTAGGCCGTGACCTTGGATAAGCCATTTCTTGTCTCCAGACCTTAGTTCTCTTCCCTGGAAAATCTTAGATAGCTATGACCACCTTGTAAGACACTACCGGGGCTGGAGAGATAGTGGGGGAGTTAAAGCACTTGCCTTTCACGTGACCAGCCTGAGCCACACATGGTCCCCCCAAGCATCACCAGGCACTATCCCTGACTAAGTCCTGAGCATCACCAAGTGTGGCCCAAATACAAACAAACAAAACCCAAGACACTAATATGGATTTTGTGAGCTAGAAGCTGCGACACCCATGAAGTGAATTTCGTCGATGGAAAATTCAAAAGTCAGCTTGAAGGCTGCTGGGATAGTGAGTGGTAAGTTAGTGTCACTGATATGTATTCCCTTGGGTCTATCCTGGTTCAGGACTGACCAGGAACCACAAGCCCAGGCATGGTGTCCTGCTGGCTTTGCACAGGCTCTTGAGGGAGGAGGAAGTGCTGATGGGTTGTGCAAATGTCGGTATGAGAGGTGAGTTTCAAATGTTTATGAGCTACAGGTTTAGTGCATTGCAAATATTGGCGCGGTTATGAGTTTAAGCAGGAAAGAGATTTATGAGGTTATGTGAGCTAATGCACAGCCATTGGAGAGCAGAGACTCAGACTGGAGGAAATTCTTCCTAAAAAACACTGAGCAATGTGTGGCAAAACTGGTTCACTGGGGCATGGCATTGCTGCCACTATCTCTCTCTGCGGGTATATCTATATTTTTTGTCCACACCCAGCTGTTCTCAGTTTTCCCTCCTGGCTCTGTGCTCAGGGATCACTCCTGGAGGGTCTCAGGGGACCATATATGTTCTGCCAGGGATTGAACATAGGTCAGCTGCATGCAAGGCAAGAGTCTTACCAGCTGTACTAGTTCTCCGGTCCCTGGAAGTTGACTTCATAACAAAGGCCACCTGAGAGCTGGACACAAAACAGAACAGTCTCTCCCTGCTGGTCGCTGGAATTCAGGGACCTTGGGGTAAAGCCTGGTCACAGGCTTGTATCCTTGCTGCAAGGAGGCCTGAGAATTGAGTTCAGAAGATGCTTTGAAGGAAGAAGAACTCAAAAGGAGTCTCCCAGATGAAAAGCTTTTCATAGGCTGGAGAGATTGTACAGTGGGAGGGGCACTTTTCTTGCATGTGGCTGACCCCAGTTTGAGCCCTGGCGCTGCAGAGGGATCCCTAACACTTCCAGGAGTGGTTCCTTAGCACAGAATCATAAGTAAGCCCTGAGCATAGCCAGATGTGGTCCTCAAGCAAAGCAAACAAGAAAAGAACAGAGAAGCTTTTCAATGGGCAAAAGGTGCCCCAAAGTTTCTATGTCCTTATTCCTTATTCAAAGCACCATTGGGAGTATGGGAGCATGTACGTGTGCATTTGTATGTGTGTGTGAGAGAGAGACAGAGAGAGAGATAAAGAGAGGTAGAGAGAAGTGTGATGATTGACAAGGTCTATAAGGAAAGGTGATACAAGAAATTCTAAAATAGGGGCCGGAGCGATAGTACAGTGGGTAGGGTGCTTACCTTGCATGAGGCTGACCTGGGTTTGATCCTCAGCATCCCATATGGCCCCCAGCACTGCCAGGAGTGATTCCTGAGTGCAGAGCCAGGAGTTAACCCTGAGCCTTGCCAGGGGTAGCCCAAAAAAGCAAAAGAAAAAATTCTAAAATAAAATACACCATAGACCACTCCACTCTGAATAGCTGAAGCAGGATGAGAAGACTGGTACTTGCAGAGAGCAAGCTCCAAAGGTCAGGTTTCAAGGGGTAAGAAACTTCTCACACACACACACACACACACACACACACACACACACACACACACACACACACAAAGCAAAACAAAAAACCAGCCATTTTCAGTGTCGGGTCCAGGGCTGGAGAGATAGTACAGCATGTAGGGGTGCTTGACTTGAGTGCGGTCCACACAGAGTCAATTCCTGGCTCAACATATGGTTCTCTGAGCCCTGCCAAGAGTGGCCCCTGAGAACAGTCAGGAGTAAGCTCTTCGCACAGCCAGGTAAGGCCCCCCAGACAACAATTAAAAACTCGAGCCAAGTTTAGCTGGAAGGGATGTTATGTAAAAGTCTGGGTATGACACTGGTTTAGGCTAGGGTGCCTCGGAGCTCCCATCTGTCAGGGAAGTCCGTGCTCACCCAATCCTAACAAGGGGGTTCTAATGTGAGAGCTGGGGGTAGCAGCTGTTCCCGACAGATGCCCTCCCAGATTCTAGTCCAGCAGGGGAAGTGTGGCGAGGGACTTGCCTTCCTAGCAAATAGCCCTTTGGTCAGCTGGGCTTGGAGCCCATTTCTCAACCAAGTGCTGTTCTCAGGGTCTGAGTTGCTTCCCCTGCCTGGTCAGTATCCCTTGGCCTCTGATTGCGGTTAGGACAGGGTGAAGGGTCACTTACCTAGGCTGTGATCTGAGAGTCCTAGAAGAAAATGGTGTGCCATGACCAAAGGAAGCTCAATGGATACCAATGGAATAAGGGCAAATGTTGAGTGGATATTTGAGGACAATGGCAGGAAACGGAAGGCCAAAGTTAATGAGGACTTGCTGAACCATCAAAGGGACCCCAAAGAAGGAGTCCTGTGAAATTGAGAGCCAGCCGGAATCAGGAAATGAAAGATCCATGACTTGACTTAAAATGGTGGCTTCAACATTTTTGTCTTTTAAACATTTTTGTCTTTTTAAAAAAATTTGTTTCTGTTTTAATAACACTTGGTTAGAGAAGGGAACTTGGACACATCTTGGTATTTGGAATTTTTTGGAGTTTGGTCACTTGGTATAGGATTGATTTTGGAAATGGAGAATAGGCACTTTTCTTTTGGTTTTTGGGTCACACTCAGAGGTACTCAGGGGTTACTTCTGACTCTGTAATAAAGAATAATTCTTGGTGGACTTGAGGGACCATATGAGATGTTGGGGGTCAGGCTGCATGCAAGGCAGGTGCCTTACCCACTGTACTATCTCTCTGGCCTCATTTGACACAGACACGTGACAAACAGAGCCTCTGCAGGAAAGAATCCTAACAGCTACGAATGCACTCTCTGATTGCCTTATTAACACTACCTTTGCACTCTCTGATTGCTTTATTAAATTTGCTGTCTTGATCTCACGTGGATGGCAAGGGTATGCTAAATCCTCCTACTGTAATTGAGTCTCTGCCAGTTTCAACTCACACTTCCATGAGCTCATGTGTTCCAGAGTCTGCTCACCAGACCATTAAAGTTCATGGACTAGGTTGTGACATCATTATTTATTTATTTTTAAATTAATTTTTATTTGTTTATTTATTTTTGGCTTGGGGTCACACCTGGAAATACTCAGGAGTTACTCCTGGCTCTGTACTCAGGAATCACTCCTGGTGGGCTCAGTTGACCATATGAATGCTAGGAATTGAATCGGGTTAGCTTCATGCAAGGCAAGTCTCCTACCCGCTGTACTATTTCTCCATCCCCTATGATGTCATTATTAACTATAATTTTTTATCAATAGCAGATGACGCTTTTTGCCCCCTCTAATGCATTTTTTCCCTTGAAATTTTCACTGTTTCTTTCCTAGATCACCTCTTTTTCTTTTCATCCCCACTTCCCTATCATTTATGCTTTAGGTCATCCTACAGATCCTGAGAAAGATGGTGTAGTCCAGGTTAAGAATGGATAGAACAGGAGAGAAGCAGCCAGGCGTTCTGGTGAGCAACGCGGCTGGAGAATGCTCCGGACCCGAATCGGGGCCAGCAACACCAGGGATCCAGACGGAGGAGGTGCAGCCACCACACCTTCTCCAGATGGATGCCTGGCAACACTGAGCAGCAACTAACACGGCTCCAGGATGCGGGACTGGGACACATCTGAACAGCGTAGCCACTGAAAACATACAATCTTTTAATGGAAAACTAATTATCAAATGCTTCCTTAGTAGGGCTGTCTTTCTTGGGGGGAAACTCCAACAACAATAGTGAGTCTTGTGTTGAAATATGGAACGTAATCAAGGTAAAGAGAAAATGAAGTGAAATTCATCAGTTATACAGTTGGGGGTGGGGGGGCGGGGGCGGGGGGTATACTGGGGATTTTGGTGGTGGAATATGGGCACTGGTGAAGGGATGGTGTTTGAATATTGTATAACTGAGACATAAACCTGAGAACTTTGAAAAAAAAAGAATGGATAGAACAGGACTTATATCTTCCACTTTGCTCTGGTACCTTCTCCTTAGCCCCTCAAGCCTTCACAGAACACCCTAAGAGGCAAGGCTATTCCCTGCTTTCAGCCAAATCTCAGTGAGGTTAAGCTCTAGGCTGAGCTGACAAATTCTGGTCTTAGGATAACTGCAGATTGAGAGTCTCTCCAGGATAGTACCTAGAGACAGTGCTTTTCTGAAGAGATGGGAGGGCCATGCCATTCCATTCCTCAGGAACGTGAAAAATGTGGACGGTGAAATCACAGAGCAGCACCTAGCTCTCTCCAGGTCAGAGGTGATGATGGAATCCTATCTACCTGGTTTGTATCTTGGAAAGAAAGAGTCAGTGGGATCTCATTGTGGCTTGACTGGAAAGCACGCTTGTCAATTTTCATGATTTCTCTCTTGACAGCCCTTCCCTCCCCTCCCCTCCCCTCCCCTCCCCTCCCCTCCCCTCCCCTCCCCTCCCCTTCCCTCCCCTCCCCTTCCCTTCCCTCCCCTTCCCTTCCCTCCCCTTCCCTTCCCCTTCCCTTCCCTTCCCTCCCCTTCCCCTCCCTCCCCTTCCCCTCCCTTCCCTTCCCTTCCCTTCCCTTCCCTTCCCTTCCCTTCCCTTCCCTTCCCTTCCCTTCCCTTCCCTTCCCTTCCCTTCCCTTCCCTTCCCTTCCCTTCCCTTCCTTTCCCTTCCCTTCCCCTCCCTTCCCTTCCCCTCCCCTCCCTCCCCTCCCCTTCCCCTCCCTTCCTTTCCCCTCCTTCCCCTCTCCTCCCTTCCCTCCCCTCCCCTTCCTTTCCCTCCCTTCCCTTCTCTCCCCTCCCTTTCCCTTCCCTTCCCTTCCCTTCCCTTCCCTTCCCTTCCCTTCCCTTCCCTTCCCTTCCCTTCCCTTCCCTTCCCTTCCCTTCCCTTCCCTTCCCTTCCCTTCCCTTCCCTTCCCTTTTCTTTTCTTCTTTCCTCTCTCTGTCCCTTCCCTCCTTTCTTTTCTTCCCTTTCAAAGTCTAGTTAATGGTCTTTGACAAGACCATTTAGGGGTTCCGTAGGAAAGAACTTCCACCATATTGGACACTTCAGCAGAGTCATTCACATATGGGCAGTGATGGGGAGAAGCTGGGATGGCAGAATCTAGAGTTGCAGAGATGGAACCCAGACTTTCCAGTGCAGTGTGGAATAGCTCCTGAGCAGAGTGGCCCCCAAACCACCCACCCAAAACAAATCTGATAACCCCAAAATCAAAAACTCCATAATATGAAGAGGTGGATTATATACCCATGGACAGAAGCAACCCGCCTGGTCTCTCCAGATAAAAGGGAGCATGAGCTGAGAGAGTACTTGGGCTTGGCCTTCCATGGGAGAAAGAAGATGTTTCCCCGCCATGTCCCCTAGAGATGGTCAGTCTGGCCCTTCCTCTAGACAATACAATGGCTCTGGTCCTTACAGCCCAGCTGGCTATTTCTGTGGCTGCTGGCTGCTCACTTGCCAAAACGACGAGCCTGGCACTTAATGAGCACCAGGCCAATGATCATATCTGCTCAAAAGCAGCTATTCAGGATGCAGGAATAATCTGTAAGGGGGTCGGAGGGTGGTGATGCTGGAGAGTTCTTTCACTTTTAGATGATTTGACTGGCTCAAATTGCTTTGTGGATTCTTTCCTTGAATCTCTCTGATGAAGAAACAGGTGAATCATCTGGAGGGTCCAGTTACTTAAATGACATGAAATATTGAGCAAACATTCTATTCACGCATCCATGCATTCCTTACCAATCATCCATTCAACCATTCATCATCCATAATTTACTGTATCTATGAATTCATTCATCCATTGTCCATGCATCTGTGAATTCACCCATCCACTTATCTCTTCATTTATCATCTGGATACCTCATCACCCATCTGTCCACCCATCCATCCATCCATCCATCCATCCATCCATCCATCCATCCATCCATCCATCCATCCATCCATCCATCTATCCATCTATCCATCCATCCATCCTACAGGTTTGTCCATTCATTCACTCATTCATTCATATGTTATCTATTCAGCAACACCAACCCATCAACTCTCCACTAGTTAGCAGTACCCTTATCCACCACCCTTGATATCCCTCTGCGGTGGGTTGTCTAGATCTCTTTTACAACAAAGGAATTGTTGCCCCAATTGTTCTGAGGGCTGATGTCAAACAGCCTTTTGAAATCAATTCCTTTGAGGATTCCCTTAGCTGTGGACAGCTGTGTCTCCCAGGGTCATGCACCTTCCCAGGGTAGCTCACATCCTTTCCTGGATGAATGTATAGGTAGAAAGGCTGATCATCTTGGCCCATCAGGACCATGTTGATCTTCTGTGAGTGGTGTTGTGGGCTTGCCTTGCAGTTTGAATACCCCTCTGTACAATGGAATTCCGAAGATGGCCTTCTTCAGGGCACTCTAAAAATAGCCTGCCTAGGGGCTGGTTCAATAGCACAGTGGGTAGGGCGTTTGCCTTGCATGCGGCTGACCCGGGTTCAATTCCCAGCATTCCATATGGTCCCCTGAGCACCTCCAGGAGTAATTCCTGAGTGCATGAGCCAGGAGTAACCCTTGTGCATTATCACCAGGTATGACCCAAAAAGCAACAATAAATAAATAAATAAATAAATAAATAAATAAATAAATAAATAAATAAATAAACATAGCTTGCTGGGGCATTTGCTTCCTGGGGACTCAGTCTTTGATGCTGATACTGTTGTTTCATAAAGAAATGCACACTTCTATCCACATACCTATCATGCAATACATGGGCATCTTACATTTGCTCTGACTTCAAGAGTTGGGCATCAGTTGTACAGACCTGACAAAAACCTGGCTCTCATTGTCCAGGTGCCCACAGCCTGGTAGGAATGAACAACTAGATCCGTCCACCAATCACCCTAACTTTGAGGTCAGTTAGGGAGGGGATATAGGGGTGGGGAAACTCATGGAAGAGGAAGCACCTGAGAGAGGCCTTGGAGGGGGGAGGGCATTAGACATGGAAAATGTGACATAAGATGGAGACCGAAGTGACCTTTTCTGTTTGGCTAGTTTTGGGTCGTGCTCAGGACTTACTCCTGTCTCTGGACTCAGGGACCACTTTTGGCAGGACTTGGGGGAATACACGGAATGCGAAGGATTGAACCCAGGTTGGCCAATTGCAAGGCAAGCACCCTGCCTGCTGTACTATTGTTACAGCCAGAAGTGATTTTTTTAAATAAAAATTTTATTTTATTGGATCACCATGTGGAAAATTACAATGCTTTCAGGTTTAAATCTCTGTTATACAGTGCTGAAACAACCATCCCTTCACCAGTGCCCATATTCCACCACCAAAAAAAATAAAACACCAGTACACCTCCCATCCCGCCCCCCACCCTGTACCTGATAAATTTCACTTTACTTTCTCTTTACCTTGGTCACATTCAATATTTCAACAAAAACCTCACTATTATTGTTAGGAGTTCCCCACAAGAGTCAGACCTGTTGTGAAGAGATATGAGGTCATGTGGCCGCAGTAGCGACCGCATGGTTTTGGATTTCTGTATTTTAGCAGCTAAGTCCAGGGAGATTTCTTCCAGATATTGGATCATTGCAAGCTTGTATCTCTCATTAGTAGTCGTCATAATATGGCGGTCGCCACGCCCTTCACTCCCGGCAAGGAAGAGGTGAGAGGGAGAAATACCTTTCCCCTCCTGGGCAGGCATGGGGCCACAGCTTAGTTCTCAGTCTGGAGACATTCTGTGAGGAGCTGCCGGTACCAAAAGTAGTTTAGCCCCCAAGTCACCTCAACCAAGAGAACAGTATGGCCCATGCAAAGGCACCTAGAGGTGACATGAGAATTGTCTCCCCATGGAGAAGGGAAGGTGTGATGTCTGGGTCCTGGATCTCCACCCCCAATCCTTTGCACCCCAATCTTCTCCCCACCAGCCCTTCCTCTGTTCCCAGCAAAGACAGGCTTGGTAGCCAGCCAGAGTCTTGCGGTGTGGCCCTAGGGGGGGGCAGGGGAGGGGCAGTGTGTGGGGTGAGGATTGGGGTGGGAGGGTAGGTACTATTCTAACTGCAGGGACCAGGAGGCCAGGACATACTGGGCAGCCTGTCACTCAAGGCTCCTTTGTCCGCCTCACTTTTGGACTCATAAGAAAGCAGATGAACCCAGCTGGCTGGTGGGTGTTGTGGGGTAACGTACCAGAGGTTGCAGTGCAACCCCTAGGAAGACCTGGAAGCCTGACCAGCAGAAAGTCTCTTCTCAGATCTCTGGTGCGGGCACAGAGGGTCATTTCGACCTTGGCCTGGTACACAGTTCTTGGCCCTGCTATTGACCGACCCCAATCACACACTGAGCCGGGAGTCTGGCGGCAGAATGAGTCCCAAGCACTGATCAATCAATTAATCAACCCTCTGACAGCTCACTATGAAGAAGTTGGTGAGCAGCTGCGTCCAGCACCCCGGGGGGCACCGCAGGCCACACTGCCAGGTGCTGTCACGCCCAGGGTGCCAGCTCTGATTCCAGCCCGCACTGGGTTGCTGGCTTCAGCAAGGACGCTTAGTCCCCCGCGCACTGGGCGGCTCTGGTAGGGAGAGTGCCCGGACAGCAGGCTCAGGCCTCAGTGCAATCACTCTCCTTGGTGACTTGGCGAGGCTGGACGCTTGCGTTTGAGCGGGGCAGACAGGGAGGCCTGGACAGCGCCATGTCTCTCAGAGCCCCGATTCCCTCCTCTGTACGTTGGGGATGGAGCAGGAGGTGCTTCCCCGGCCTGCAGGGACTGTCCCCCAGTGCGCTCCGAGCTCTGCCGTGTTCAGCGCGGTGTGTCCTCGGGGAGCGCTGGGGATATTAGGCTGTTTCAGGGTTACACGGAATCCTGCGCCTCTTAGCAGAACAGCCTGATTTGGAGGGGGGCGGGTAAACCTATGTCCTGGGGCAGGGGCACAAGGATGCGGACCCGCCCGGGCGCTCCTAGAAGCCCACCCTCGCTGCAGCCCACTTCTAAGCAGCAGCGGCTGGGCAAGCTGGCGGCCGCCAAGGGACTCTCGGCCCAGCGGACACACCCAGCTTCCCACCTTCCTTCCCGCAGGATGAAAACCGTGCTGCAGCCTCAGTGAGGAGCGCCCGCTCCCGTGGTTGCCATGGCAACCGCGCGTTGGGAGGAGCAGGGCGGCTCTGACTCCGGCTGCCGCTTCGGTTTCCAAGGCAGCCAGTACCACCCCGACGGCGGGTCCTCTCTTGGGGTGGTGAAGAGGGGACCAGGGTGTTCTGGGACCCAGAACCCACACAGTTGCTGCAGAGGTGCCCAGCTCAGGGTCCTGACAGCTGCCTGACCTTCCCCATCTCTGGCGTCTACCCGGGAATCTGAGGGTGGGGTTGTTGACCTTGATCCCGGATGCCTGCCCTCTCATCAGACCTCCACAGTGACTTTTCTGCATCCCTGTGACTCTGACCCAGGATGCACCCCAGGAGTTCTTGAATGGGCCCTCAGGCCTGAGAGCCTCCTGGAGGGATGGATGCAAGAAGAGGGAATGAAGTTATTGACATTTTTTTTTATCAACTCCCCTCTTCTTGGAAACCTTCCATGGGCTGTGGAAAGTACAAGAGTTAAGGCACTTGCTTTGCACGTGGCTGATCCTGATTCCACCCCTTGCACCATATGACCCCCTGGACCTTGCCACAAGCTAACCCTGAGCTCAGAACAAAAAGTAACCGAGGACCACCTGATTTGACTCCCAGCTCTCTCCACCCTGAAAAAAAAAAAAAAGACCAACCACTTACCTTGGCTCCCGACGTCCTTGGACAGTGACCCATTGGTTTTGACTTTCAGGCTCTCTGTTGCCTTTTCTACCCCTTCCCACCTCACCCCTGTGCTCCAGCCACTCAGAGCTACTGGACGGGGCTCTTTCTCAGCAGGCACTGTTCCCCTGCCCGCCTCTGCCTCGCCCTCTCCCTTAGTGTAGGTGGCATGTCCGCTGTAAGGCAGCGTGGGTGCCCTGCTGTGCTCTCAGGACACGAATCTGCCTCTCATGCAACTGCCCGCTTATTTGTCATCTCCCCTCTCGGGGAGGGTTGAATCCCCAGAGTGTGACTCTGGTCTACACACAGGGGCAAGCTTAAAAAAATAGGTGTGAATAGGGTTGGAAGGTGGTTCCATAAGAGAACATTTGCCTTGTGTGGGTTCTAAAAAAAAAAAAGATTAATTTTCCCAAGAATATTAGGACTTGAATTCAAAAAAATTTCATGTGCCTCTATGTTCATTGCAGTACAATGGACAATGGCCAGGATCTGGAAACAACCAAATGCCCGACAGCAGCTGAGTGGAGAGAGAAGCTGCGACACACACACACACACACACACACACACACACACACACAGCAAAGGACCACGGGCTCTCGGGAAGGCGAACATGGCTCTGATGCGACAGTATGGAGGGATCTGGAGGGTGTCATGTTAGGCAAAAACTTTCAGAGGGAGCAAGACAAACACCAGACACCCTCACTCAGATGTGGGACAGAGAGGGCGAGGCAAGGGAACAGCATCCACTCAAAACAGGACGTGAGCTTTGACAGCAGAACTACCATGAGCAAACGGAGGGCAGAGGTGGGAGAGGATGGACTAGGAGTGATACCTGTCAGCAGTGGAGGCTCCTGGCCCCTCTTGGGATGCTGGAGATGCAGCCACAGGAGATGGGGTACACGATGGTTTCCAAGACACTTCAGTCCCCAAAACATTCTAAAAAATGTAGTGGATCGGTTGAAGGAGGAAACGAGGGAGAAGCTTGCCCCTGCCCATGTGGGGAGGTGGTGACATGGGGTCCCCTCGGGGATGCAGAGGGGGCTGAGAAGGTGCCATAGTGTTAGCTCATCAGGTCTCATCGCAGAGGCCTAGGGAGAGGGTGAAGACCCCAGCAAAGAACCGGAGTCATTGAAACCTGGGAACAGAGTAACAAGCTTCGTCTGCCTGGGTCTGCTTTCCCTGCAAGAAAGGGTACCCAGATGACAAGACTTGACAGAAGGAGCCGAGGCCAGAAGATCAGGGTTAAGACTGCGGTAGTAGACGCAGTGTTTGGGGGCTCTCTGTGACGAGCGAAAGAGCAGAATGCTTAGCGTGTGCTCTCCGGGATTCTGTGGGTCCCAGCGGTGTGGGCACAGAGGCGCCGTGGTGCAGAGAATGGGCAGAGTGAAGCCGCCTTCTGGGTGAGAGACTCACACACACACACAGGGTCACAGCTGTGGCCAGGTGCAGGGAGGGGGTGGGGCAGTGTGGCTCTCCACTCCAGCAGGACAGGACAGGAAGGGCAGGACAGGGTTAATGTGCTTGCTTTTCAAGCTCAGTGTGCTCCTGGGCACTTGATAAGGGTCATCCGCCCCCCCCCCTCCATTACCACTAGAAGTGATTCCTGAGCACAGAGTCAGGACTAAGTCAGCCCTGAGCACAGTCAGGTGGAGCAGACAACCTAGTCTTTCTATCTGTCTATCTATCTATCTATCTATCTATCTATCTATCTATCTATCTATCTATCTATCTATCTATCTATCTATCCTTCTATGTATGTATGTATGTATGTATGTATGTATGTATGTATGTATCTATCTATCTATCTATCTATCTGTCTGTCGGTCCATCTGTCTATCTATCTATCTATCTACATTAAAGTTTAGACCAAATTGAACAAAAAATTCCCCCGCTGCCCCCACTGCCCCAACACTTCCTTGTACTCCTTCTACTTTGCTCCCCTTATTATCCCCTGAAGGTCAGAGAAGGCCCCAGCACAGAAGGTGTGTCTCAAAGCAGAGTGCTCTCCAGCCAAGGCCCAAAGTCAGGGTGAGCTAGCCTGCAGTCCAGGCTCCACTGTTGACCTTCTGTGTGACCTTATGACACCTACCCAAACTTTCTGAGCCCCAGTGTGCTCATTTTTTTACATAAGCCCACAATGCCCAGGTCAGGGTTCTAAGGAGAATTAAGTGTGTTAATGAGTTGGGTTTTTTTTTTTAACCCAACACTGTGTTTGAACATAGTTGCACTATAAATAGTCTCTTCGTTTTACAAGTGAGGAGGGGGTGGCATGCGATGAAATCATTGCTTTTGTATTTTTTTGTGGGGGCAGGTAAGAGGAGGTGAGCCAAACCCAGAAGTGCGTAACTTAATCCTGGCTCTGTGCTCAGGGATGATTCCTGGCAGAGTTCAGAGGACCATCGGGATCAAACCCAGGTCAGTGGGTTTGACCTAACCCCTTTATCCCTTAACACCTTTACCCCTGTGTGATTTCTCCAACTCTGAAAGAATTGTTTCATAAGAGCAACTTTCAAAAGTCCTCCTGATGGCTTCCTTTCTGGTGTGTGTCCAGAGCCTCTGAGCCTGATTTAGGGGTGTGTCCTAGGTGGCTGAGACAGAGCAGCCTTCTTGTCCTGATGGATGTCAGAGGTGGCACTGACAGACAGGTGGAACTCCCTTCTGGCTGCAAAGGTGGGTGCAGCTCTCTGTGGTGGCCCCACTGGTACCCACCTCCCACTGCAGGAAGTATTGGCAGGAGGGGAAAGGCTGAGGTGGTCCAGATCCTCCACAGAGAATTGGAATTCTAGAGAATAGGGAGGAACAGAAGAAAATCTTTGGATAAATGGTCCCTCCCCAAAGCACCAAGTTTGCTAAAAACTCTCAATACCCACATTCAAGCAGCCAAAGGGTTCCCAAGAGAAAGAGTACACATACACATACATAGAGGTATGTCACAATCTTATTTCCGAAGACCAAATTCCAGTGGCCCAAATTTGATCCCAAATCTAATTGTCTAGTGACAAGTAAAAAGTTCTGAAAGCACAGAATCACAGAGAGAAGAACATCTTGAAATGATCACAGACACCGCGCTGGGAACATTATGCTGTGAGTCTGTGAGCAGAAAGAGCTCTTCTCTGCAGAAATACACGGCAAGAAATGTGAAAAGCTCCTCAGATAGGACAGCAGTGCTACGAGGTGAAGGGGTGAATCTACATAAAGAAGTCAAGAGTAGTTAAAACAAGGGTAAGCCAGGGCTGGGCAATAGCACAGTGAGTAGGGTACTTGCCTTGCACGCGGCCGACCTGAGCTCTATTCCTAGCATCCCACAAGTCCCCTGAACACCGCCTGGAAAGAACCCTGGGGGGAAATCCAGGAGGAACCCCTGAGCACCACCAGGTGTGCTCCCCCCCTCATAAAATCAAAGTAAATGGAATTCTAAAAAAAGGTAAGCCTAAGTTGTTTCTTTTCATGTCAACATTGTTTTAGAAGATTGCTTGCACTCTCCTGTTTATAATACAGACAAAATTAAGTTGCATGGCATATTGTATGATGGACAGAAAGAAGAAATTAAAATTGATGTATTAAACTTTCTTAAACAACTTGAAGCTCTATATGCTAAGCTTTAAAACAACCTCTGAAAATGAAGCAAAGAAGTATACATTAATAAACTAAAATAATTTTAGCTAAAATTTTTTTAAAGAAGGAAAAGAAGAAAAAAGAACAGGGAAGATGATAAAAAAGAAAACCATAAAGCAAATATCAGGGTGTTAAATGTATTTGTTGTATTTATAGTACAGCAGCAGGGCATTTGCCTTGCATGCGGCCAACCCGGGTTTGATTCCTCCGCTCCTCTTGGAGAGCCCGGCAAGCTACCGAGAGTATCTCGACCACAAGGTAGAGCCTGGCAAGCTACCTGTGGCGTATTCAATATGCCAAAAACAATAATAACAAGTCTCACAATAGAGACGTTACTGGTTCCCGCTCAAGCAAATTGATGAACAACGGGATGACAGTGACAGTGATTTAAAATTTAATAAACTGTCCGTTAAGGATTCCTCCTTACCCCCAGTTTCAAAGATGATTTATTCCTTGGGGCTGTAGCTATATAGTAAAGTGGTTAGAATATTTGCCTTGCATGCAGCCAGACCAGATTCCATTCTCGGCATCCCTTACAGTCCCCTGACCCTGCCAGGAGTGATGACTGAGCTCAGAGCCAGGAGTGAGTCCCAAAAGACCACTGGGTGTGGCCCCAAGACCTAAAAGAAAAAAAGATTTATTTCTTACAAAAGTATCATATGGTCATTATAATGTAAACAATAAACAATAATCTTTCCACAGTTCCACTTCACATGTGCTGCACTGAGATAACCTATACTTAAGGTGATAAATTGAGGGGGATGGAGGGGTTGTACAGAGGGGAGAACATTTGCCTTGCACAAGTCTTACCTGGGTATCATCCCCGGCACCACACACAGTCCCCTGAGCCCTCAGGAGTGATCCCTGAGCACAGAGCCAGGAGTAAGCCCTGAGCACCACCAGGTGTGGCCTCAAAGTAAAAAGAAACAAACAAAAATCAAAGAAAAAAAGGTGGTTAATTGAAACCAAGCATAATGATGATAACAACTAAATGAGAATAGTCTAAACATTTCAGCTAACGGTTGTGATTGTCAAGCTAACAGACAGCAAGGAGAAAGCGAGTTATATGCAGTCTACAAACATTCCTTTAAAGCATAAAGTCAAGTAGGGTAAAAGAAAGCGTGGAGACAGACATGCCGTGAAACCACTAATTATAAAAATGTCGGACTCGCTCTATTAGTGTTAGACAAAACATACTTGTTCAATGTCACTGACCAGAGCTGAAGGAGACACATTTGACAGTGACAAGGGGCTGATTCCCAGCTCTGTTACGTTCCAGCTACCTGAGGTGGAACCTCTCTCTGAGCCCTGGGGAGCCTCAGTTTCCTTTTCTATTAAAGGGGTTGAAATGGTTGAAATGCTGCCAGGAATCAGGTCTGAAGGGTTCAGCCCCACGCCTGGATCTGTGGCATTACTGCTCTTGGTGAACTCCAGATGTGATGCACCCCTTTCTCATGGCCGAGCTCCTGTCTCCCCCAGTCCTCCCACTGGGGACAGCGGGACAATTCTGCCAGTGATGACCTCTGCGCGCATGAAAGGGGCTGCTGTCTTTGCAATGCCTCTTAGATCTACAACCCACTCCCAAAGCTGCAGGGAGTTCAGGCTTTGAGTTCTGATCCAGCCAGTTTCCAGTGCATGACTGGGTTTCTGAGTACCTTTAGTTATAGGGCAAATTTTGAGGATGATTCAGGAGCTCCCTCTGTGTAAGGAGCGTGGGGTCTTCTTCTTTAAAAGCAATGGTTATCTCTGGATCTGGAATAATAATAATAATAATTACACATAATAATATTCCAGATGATAATAATAAGTATAATAATAATAATTATTATTATTATTGTGAATAAGAGTTTTTCATCTCTGGTAACTCAGTCTTACTTTAATAAGCAAATATCCCACAACCAGGTTTCAAAGTCTGTTTCAAAGGACTTTTCCCTAAAAGAATTATTTGCTGATAATACTATTTTTTAAATAGTGGCAATGACGCTGGAGTTGTGTAGATGTAGATTTCAATCCCAGGGTGGCTGTTGACTTCATTTGTTCTACCAGTCCTGTAAGGATTCATCAATGGGACTTGGGGGATCCATCAAACGGTGGGAAACAGCAGATACAGTGTCTTGGTGGACCTTACATTCCAGTGGGGGCAACAATGAGCAAACCAGCAATTAAATGATGAGTGTTACGAATTAAAGAAAGAAGTGCCATGGTAGACATGTGAGTTGTCTTTGGAGGTGTGAGTTGTGAAAGGATAAAGAATTTAGCCTGGCAAAAGCAAGGGAGAAGGGCCAGAGAGACGGTACACTAGGTACCATGCTCGAATTACACGGTTGACCCGAATTCAATTCCTGACACTGCAGATGGTCTTCTGATCACCACCTGGGCAGATCCTGAGCACAGGGCCAGGAGTTATCCCTGAGCACAATCAGGTGTGGGGGCCAAATGCCCCTCCTCACCCTCTACCCACTAAAAAGCAAGTGAGTAGCACAAGTCAGGCGGAAGGAAATGTGAGTTAGCAAGTGCAAAGATCCTGAGGTATCCGATTGAGGTCAGTGAGGTTGATGGGTGTGAGAGAAGAGTCTGGTCCTACAGGTCCTCACAGGCCATGGTGATGGGCAATGAAATTCCCCAGAGGATGGAAGTAGACCTTTAACAGTTGGGTGTCACTGTTTCAGTTATTTAACTGAACTGGACCTCAATAAGGCTGGGATTATGGGGGAGGGGCAATACAAAACCCAAAGTAGATGAACATCACTGAGACTAGCTCCCAAGCGCCTCTAAGTTGTAGCCCCAAACCCTAGCTTCTATCCCTCCTCCCAAATAAAGCAAACTACAGTGATCGCCAAGCCTTGTGGGTACTTGAAAAATGTCCTAATCTTCTCTCTTTGAGTCTCTATTTTCCAGATTTTGGGTTGGCCCTGGTGGTCACCACTGGTTTTGTCTGACTTGAATTTGCTTCATGCTTATAAATGGAAGAAGAGTCAGCAAGCAAAACATTAGGGCCATTACTTCAAGGCAAAGATAAAGCGTCTCTGAAATTGTGCTGTAACTCATTGCTGAAATAGGCTTCCATCTATCAAACTCAATTCCAGGACGATCTTCTCAGGTACACCCTCACAGTCAAGGAGGAAGCTCAGCCAGGGAGCAACTGTCCCTCCAATGGGCCACTCCCTTCAAGAGCCCACCAGCCTCCAGCTCTCATCAGAGGACCCCTCGAGTCTGGGGCAGTCAGAGTGGGGAGGGGAAGGTCTGGAATTGCAGGGGCTTCCCAGGAGTCCTCAAGCCAGTTCTTGCAGAATAGTCAGAGCTAACTGGTGTCCTGGCTGGATCTGGGGTCACTTTTCCAGGCAGGGCTGGGTCACTTTCCTCTGAGCTCAGATTGTACCTCCCCTTGCATCCTTTCAGTCATCTTTCTGGGTACCACCAGACCCCTTTGTGCTGTTTCCCTGACTCCCCAGAGGCCAGGCTAAAGGGCTGTAGGGCAAATGCTCTGGGAATTAGCATCCTAGATTGCATGACAAATTTTGATCTCCGTTCATTTACCAGATCATTTATTTCTTACTACCTCTATCAACTCCCTGAGCTGAGTGCAGGGGGATGGGTGTATGTCCATCCCATACACCCTGTATGTTCCCCCACCCCCAAGCAGAGCCTGATGCAGAGACCTGGGTACAAATATTTCATTTGGGTGGGGACTCCCTAAATCTTATGTGAGGGAGTGAGCCAGTGAGGAAAGTCAGCCAAGTAGCCCTCCTTCCTGGGGTGACTGGCAGGCAGGGGAGCTTCCGAGAGTCTGCCAAGCTCACCATACAATATCCCTCCCTCCCACCCCCCAAACGGCAGGGAAGCTGAGACATTTATTCAGTCTCCATCTCTGTCTGACTGGGAATCACTCGAGGGAGTCAGCCCCGTTCTACCCATGTTTGGAGGTCGAGGGTGGCTGACAGGGGAGGGGGAGAAAGAGACACATGGAGGTTTCTGGGCAGCATCAGGAGTCAGGCTGAGGGGTGCAGGTGGAGGCTCTGACTATGTCAGTATGCTATGTCTGGGAGCTGAGTCTTGGCCGAGGTCAATTTTAGGAACAGCTGTGTCTCCACCCAGGGGTGGGGAATGTGTCTAGTGACACTGTCTCACAGAGCAAAACATGCTGGCTCTGAGGGTGCTATTGGAAAAACCACACATGCAGTGTTCCCTGAATGGTACAGGGCCCCCGGGAAAACAGAGTTTCATGGACATTAAGTTCAGGGCCTACTGTTTCCGAGCGCTCCCTTTGTAGAAATGCAATAGTGTAGATATACTGAGACGTACTGCCATAAAGAGACTATTTAGGGCAGAGAGAGAGGTGGGAGGAGGGGAGGGAGGGAGGAAGGGAGAGAGAGAGTGTGTGTGTGTGTGAGAGAGAGAGAGAGTGCACAGAATGGAATACTGTTGCCTTGCCTGCACCAGGCCTGAGTTTGATCTCCAGTATCCCATACTGTACACCCTGAGCCCAGCCAGAAGTGATTCCTGAGCATATGCAAGTATGCTCCAATCCCCATTTCTTCAACCTCCCTGGAAGAACCTTGTTTAGCTTAACATTTCCCATTAATCACTTTGGCTGTTGCAATGTTTTGTCAAAGGAAATGCTCCCCACCCAACTCTGCAGTCTGGCCCCCACTCCCAACCTAACTCCCACTGGTGGCTGTGGATGACCCAAAGGCTTAACTCCCCAATTTAAGGGTGGAGCCTTTAAGAGGAGAAAGGGCTCTTCCAGGTTGTAGAAACCAGGTATGTGGACCACCTCTGCCCCAGTTTGATGCTTTGGGGTAGGGTGCCTTCAGCAGCTTTCTCCGCCCCGCTGCCTGACCTCCTAAGCTCCAGTCTCTGTAACATCAACTGCACTCCCAGTTCTGGGGGGGTGGGCGGGGACCCTAGCAGATCATTGCTCATCTTCTATTCCACCCACCCCTATGAACTGGATTCTCCCCAGTGGCTTGGGGGGAGAATTCCCTTCACTGCTAGGGTGGGGCAGGGTTTCAGAGCAGAAGGAGGAGACGGAGACCCAGAGAGGGCAGGAGACTTGAAGAAGGCCTGGAAAATTCCAATATGTTTACCCAACGCTCAGGCTGAATCTCAATTTATTTACATTGAACATTTTGGTAACCATCTGCTCTTAAGCTAAACGGAAAATTATCCTTCTCCTACTGTGATGGCAGCTCCCTCGGATGTTTTTAATAAAAAAAAATCTATCATTTTAATGCAGACAGCTTAGCTAATAAAAATGATCTGTGCCATTAGTAATTATACAATGCAAACGAGCAGAGAGGCCTGCTGGGACCCTGGGTGCTGGAAGCCGTTCCTGCCTGAGTCCTGGGAGGGGTAGGAGGGCCTAGTACTTGGCAAGGGGGTGGGGGACAGGTGTGCCTGAAGAGAGTCTAGCCCAAAATTACAGACCAGCGGCAGACAGAAGGTCTGGGCGGATCCCAGCCTGGATCTCCAATGTGAGAGCAGGAAGAGGTCCCATGTCCCATGGAAGTCTTAATAACAGTGATGACTATGTTCCAAGCTTCCCCAGGATCTGCCAGGAATCCTGCAAACCAGCAACCACTGGCCATGCGCACCAGCTCTTTGGGAGGTAAGGCAGCTGGAGAGCCCGGGCAAGGGGTGCGGAATCAAATATCTTTGGGGACCAGCCATCACGGATATAGATGTATGACCCTTCTTCCAGGGGTGTAGAAAAAAACAGATTTGTGGGCTAAATTCTTTTTTTTTTCTTTTTGGGTCACACCTGGCGATGCACAGGGGTTACTCCTGGCTCATACACTCAGGAATTCCTCCTGGCGGTGCTGGGGGACCATATGGGATGCTGGGAATTGAACCCGAGTCGGCCGCGTGCAAGGCAAACGCCCTATCCGCTGTGCTATCGCTCCAGCCTGTGGGCTAAATTCTAAAAAAAGAAAAAATGTAAAACACAGACAAGACCAAGTCAGTATGTTATGGGTTGGATTGGACTGTGGGCCATTACTGGAGACTCTCAATTTCCCTCTTCACCGTGGTCTGCCCCTGACGGTGCTAAACTTAGGAGACCAGGGGTGGTCCAGGCCTTTCCCACAATGCTGGGAGGCTCTGTGTGGGCCGAGGACCCAGCCCCATCCTGCTAGGGTGCATGCCTCTCATTACTCCGCCCGGGCTGAGGAGCAGATGGAGCCTACCCCTCCTCAACCCGTCCCCCCTCCCCCAGGCCAGAACTGAGGGACAGATGCTGAACGGATTAGCAGAGCCCAAGGCTTCCCCATCCTGAGACTTTCGAGGCAATTGGATCCTGGAGTGAGGCAGGCAGTCGAAGTGAGGAGGGAGGGAGGGAGGGAGAGAGCTTGTTAATTCCAAATGCAAATCGGGCTGTGGCTCCAGCCCCGTGCCATTAAACCCGCGTGTTGAAACTCGCTCATTGGTGAGAAGCCGCTCACTGCCTTCGAGGAGAAAAGGAGTATTTTGGCGTGTGTGACAAATCCAGAGGTCTCGCTCTAGGTTCAGGCACTCAGACGAGGCTTACCCACGCTTTGGTTCATTCAGCACTGTTCTGCGAAACACCTGCGCGCTGACTGTTCGCTCTATCAGCAAGAGGCACCAAGACCCAGGAAAGCAGCAGCCCCGAGAGCGCCAGTCCAGGTCCCTGGAGTATTGGTCTATTGACCCAATCAGGGCGCGCGCCCTCATCCTCCGACCAATCGCCCGTGGCCAAGTGATAGCACGCTCTGATTGGCCAGACCTGGCCCCCTGGGGGGGGTGTGTGTGTGGGAGGGGGAAGGTCATTTGTCTGGGAGACCAAAACTCTTTGGAGGACAGGGACCTATATAGACCTGGAGGAGGGGGAAATGCCTGCGAGGAGACAGGAATAGAGGTTGGTGCGTACTCCCGCCTGGCTGAGTGGTCAATTCACTGAGTATCGTCTTCTTCGGTGGCTGTGTTGGGTAGGTGTCCAACTTAGCTCTGTGGTGGCAACGGGATCTCTCATAGAGGAGGTGGGGAAAGGCTGCGATTTGCAATTGGCTCTGGGCAGCAGGACTCCTGGCGTCACTGCAGTTGGTCGTACCCCTCTGGCCCTTTGCTTCTTCCCTCCCCCCGCCCCCCCGCCCCCGGCCCCCTGCTGTGATCTAAGGTCCTGATGGGGTTCAGGCCTCATCTTCATAGATTAGTAGGACAGAAAATGCACCATGGGGGCAAAGGGCTGAAGCGATAGTACTGCGGGTAGTGTGGCTGACCTAGGTTCCATCCCAGCACCCCCAAAGGGTTCCCCTGAGACCCGCCAGGGAGTGATCCCTGAGCAGAGCCAGAAGCAAGCGCTAAGAACCCCCAGGTGTGCTCCACAAACAAAATCAAACAAAACAAAACAGAAATGTATCCTCACAATGAGCTGTGCAGGTTGGGAGGATGTGAGCCCGGAACAGGAAGCCCCAACATCTGTCTCACCATCAGACTGTGAGTTCCTAGTGGGTGAGGTTATGTCCTACCTGTGGGTCCCCAGGACTGGGGTAGGCATGGAAACCAAGAGACCTAAATTCCTGTCTTTGTTTCTTTGATTGTTTTGAGCCACACCCAGCTATGCTCAGGGCTTCCTCCTGGCTCTGACTCAGGGCTCACTCTTGGTGGGCTCAGGGCACTGACCCTACGGGATGCTGGGAGAGGAAACCAAACCCCGGCCAACTGCATGTAAGGCCAGCATCCTATTTGCTGTACTATCGCTCCAGCCCCCCCAATTCCAGCTTGGAATTTGCCACAGAATGCCCAGTCATTGTGACTTCCCAGGGCACTTTGGCTGGAGTTGTCTGCGTCCTTGGGGCTGTCTCAGAACTGTGTCAGAATGGGGGGAGGGAAGGGATGAGCTTGTCCCTGCACCATCTGGGGGCTTTTCCCACGGATGCTGCCCACACTGCCTGTTCTACAGCCTGTGGCCTTTGAACACGTGGCCTTCCGTTCACCAGCCCTTGCTCAGAAAAGGGCTCCCGAGGAAGGAGGCTGGTCTCACCCGAGAGGTCCAGAAGTGGAAGAAGGGGTTAAAGGTTCCATCTTAGACCTGTCCCCAGATGTCCCTGTGGACTTGCTGCTCTGGCCTGACTCCATCTGCCAAAGACAGGCCTACCCCAGACCCCAGCTCTTGCACTGCACTACCAGTCAGGAAGCCCTTTCCCACCCCCTGCAGCTCTAGAGCAGGAGAGAAGGGAGCCCCCCTCCTCCCCAACTCCCTATGTAGCCCCCTCCCCTGCTTCCCAATCACATCCACAATTTCTCTCAGCTTTGTTTCCAGGGCCATTAATATTCATAAGAGACTTTTCTATTGTGTTTGTGATTTTCCAGCAGGCGGACAGGCCTGAAACTCCCCCATGTTAATGGGATGCAAGAGCGCACCCACTCCAATCTCATTAGTAAGTCTCCATCAGATACCGCGGGCCTGGGGGGCTGCCCCAGAGGCAAGCTGGCCACCACCGGGGACAGCCAGAGCAGCTCTCAGTCCAATAACAGGACCTCACACTCTCCCCTGCAGAGACGGAGTGGAGGAAGAGTCCAGGTGAGCGGCGCCTCAGGCCCAGCTGGGCTTCCCGTGTGGAGGTGGACAGGCAGTGGCAGGTGGCCCAGCAGACAGGCTGGTGGGGGGTGGTTTTCTCCCAGAAAGTTCATTAAATGGACTTTCATTTCCCTTTTCTTTGACTTTCGGCCACACCTGGCAGTGCTCAGGGCTTACTCCTGGCTCTGTGCTCAGGGATCTCTCAGGGACCACAAGGGATGATGCTGGGGATTGAACTCGGGTGATCCCTGTGCAAGGGAAGTGTCCTACCTCCTGGACTATCTCTCTGGTCCCAGACTTGAATTTCTCCCCCTCCCCAATTTTTCAAATAAAGAACTGTGATCTACAAAGTTTTTTTTTTTTAAATTAAATAGATTTTATTTAGAGGTTTCTGAGGGAAGGAGGAAGGGATAAGTGGGAGAGAGAATAGTAAGAATAATGTACTCAAGAGAGAACGCGGGCTTCTCCAAGGGTGGAGGAAGCTCCTACACACAACCGAGCTTTAGACACAAAAGTATGAAAGCATGAAAGTACACATCTCAAGAGGGGAGATGCGGGCGACACATGTGCTCGGGTGACACATGTGCTCGGCCACGTGGGCGCAAGCAGCACATGGGCTCAGGCAGCATATGCACCAAGATCTACAAAGTTTTTGATAGTTGAGTTTTACGCATGTAATATTTCAACACCCATCCCTCCACCGGTGTCAACTTCCCTCCCCCAGTGTTCCCAGATTCTCTCCATGTCCCAACCCCACCTCAACCCCACCCCATCCCCAGCTTGGCAGGCACATTCCAAAGTTCCAGTGTTGCAGCTTAGACCTCATGTTTTCAGTGTTGTTGAGTCTGTGTTTTGGATACGTGGCTCTACCACTCTCCCGGATCACCAGTATAACTGAAGCCCGGGTGTCGGTTCACTCATTTCTTCTTGTTCACTGGGGTCAGGCGTGATCTCGGCATACCCCTTTACTGCGGTGCATCTCCTCATCCAGCATTCTATACACCTTTTATTTCTTGCAGAAAGCAACCACGGGGATTTCTACACCTCTGAGAGAGCCCCCATGAACCTGGCCCCGTGCCCGCAGGAGCTGCCTTTCGGAGGTGGTTCTCTCTGCAGGCTGCCTGTTACTTTCCCAGCCACCAGGGTCAATAAGCTTTTCCAGTCTCTTTCTAGCCTCCCCAGGGCCTGTCCAGCCTGAGGTCAAAGGGACACAGACTCACATCATTCTCCCTAGGATGAAACCACTGAGCTCTCCAGCCACTGACACCAGTAATTAGTGTTCCCCTGGACAGAGAGCCTCTTCTGTGGCAGACTCATTGGTGAACCTTCCCACTCAGCCCACTCACTTCACCATCACTGGCCCCGCCCCTCCCTTCCCCACTGTGGGTGGCTCAGAGAGGTCACAGGCTTGACTCAATGTCACACAGCGAGCCTGAAGCGGATTCAGAGATCCAAACCAGGTGCCTGTCACTCAGACAGTCCAGGTCCCCCAGTCCCACGCCCCACTGCTGCCATCTACAACTGCTGCCCTGGTCCTCTCTGCCCCCCCCCGACCCCCTCCCGCTTCTCTCCCCATAGGAAGTTGCTCCTCCCAGAGTGGGAAGCATCCAGACTTCAGCTGCCTTCCAGAACGCAGAGATTTGTAGGTGATAAAAATCCTCCTCCTGGAAAACAGTGCGGGCTGTTTAGAGAACTTGTGCTTCTCACAGGTATATTATTAGCCTGCTCTTTCTCCCCAGGCATGGGCAGGCGGCTGGCAACTTCCCACGGCACTCAGCAGTCTGCAGAGAAGGGAAGGGGGGATGCGGGGCAGCTGTGGGGCTGCACGTGGGCAGGGGGTGGGGGGAATGACTCCAGGGCATTTCGGAGGGCACTTGCGCACAGCCCCCCCAGAGGAAGTTAAGGCAGTCGGCCCCACAGGGTCTGGAGCTGAGGTCCAGCTCTCCTTCTGGGGTTTGCTCTGTTAGGGGAAGGGCCCGTTGCTGACTTGTTTTTCTTCTCTCCAGCCAGCCCCCGAGAGTCGCAGGCTCCCGGCTGTCATGGGTCCTCAGCACCCAGCCTCTCTAGGCTCTCTGCTGAGCCTTCAAACCAGATGCTTTGTCCTTCCTTGCCTGGGCATGAATCCCTGTCCAGAAATGAAGCTAGAAATGTTTCCAATGGCTGCTCTAGCAAAAATGATCACCGAGTTGTTTTTCAAAGGACAGGTTTATTCTCTCCCGTTTTGAAGGTCAGTGGTCCAAACTAAGTATCCTTGGGAGATCTCAGGATGCCACTGGGCTGTTCCCCCTTCTGGCAGCTGCAGGGAAGAATGTGGGCCTTGCTTCCGCTGGCTCCTGGGCTGGCTGGCAGTCCTTGGCTTGTTGCCACATGACGCCAGTCTTTGCCTCTGTGGTCACATGACCTTGTGCCTCTGCCCCATGTGACAAGTGCGTGAAACCTCACGGTGCCCCGCACCGCCCCGCCCCTCCCCTCACCGGATAGTCTAGGGCACTCTCTCCACATCTCCAGCCTTACCTTTCTTCTTTATAAATCCCTCTTCTTTCCATATAAGGCAACACCCGCATGTTTCAGAATTCATGCGTGGATTATCTTTCTGGGGGCCTTATTCAGCCTACCACGTCGTTCAAAATGGAGATCGTTCTGGCCTTCCAGAAGGGATACGAAGCTCCTGCAAAGGGCTTCCATAAGCCCTACACTCAGGCTTCCTTCTGAACACCTCATAGAATCACAGAACGCTTGTCATTATGAAGAGATCCACCTGGTTATAATATTTTTTAATTTAATTCAATTTTTTTATATTTATTTTTAAAAAATTTTTAATTAGTGAATCACCGTGAGAGTACAGTTACAGATTTATACATTTTTGTGCTCATGTTTCCCCCATACAAAGTTCGAGAACCCATCCCTTCACCAGTGCCCATTCTCCACCACCAGTAAACCCAGCGTCCCTCCCACCCTCCCCAGTCCCGTCTCCCCCCACCCAAACTGCCACTATGGCAGGGTATTCCCTTTCGTTCTCTCTCTCTGATTATCACCTGGTTATAATATCATTAGTTTAAGAAAATTTGGGGGAGGTGGACAATATACAGTGAGTAGGACACATATCTTACATGCAGCTGACCCAGGTTCAATTCCCGACACTCCGTATAGTCCTTCAAGCCTCACCAGGAATGATCTCTGAGTGTAGAGCCAGAAGTAAGCCCTGAGCACTGCCAGGTGCAGCCCCAACACAAAACAAAACAATAAATTCCTTTTGAGAGCCAGGGATCTGACTCGGTAGTAGAGCACTTGACTGGCTGGCATAAGTGAGGTTCTGAGTGGAAGCGCTGGCATCATATGTCCCTTCCCGAGGATGGCCCTTATAGAACATTTCTCTTGTTATAGTATTAGCAACATTTTAGAGCATACTTGGATTTAGCTTTTAAATAAAAGCTTTTATTTTATTTTAAAATAAAACTCACATTCTTCTTCTGGTTCAGAATCCAAACTGGGATACTACGTTGTCTTGGTTATTTTGTCCTCCTGTCTGTGACATTTCCTGTCTTTTCTCTTGTCTTCTGTGGCCTGGGCACTTTATGATGAACAGGGGTTATCTTGTGACACAAATTTCCACTGGGATTCTCCACTGCCAACTTCTTCTTCTTCCCTTTATAACTTCTTTCATTTGGAAAGAGTGACTTTGGGTCATTGTGCATCTGTGTAGACACTGGATCTTTCATCTGAGCCTCTATTCTGGACCTTGTTTTCAGCGATGGTGGCTGTGAAATCCCCTCCCTGCTTCTCCATGTGGCACTCAGAATTCTGCCACAGAATCACATGTGTTCTCCCAACGTATGGACTCAGTGATTTGTTAGTGTTTGTGGGGACTCATGGAGAAGTATTCTGTTCTTTGGGTTAGACTTCAGTGTTTTTATAATTGAACTTTCTGCTCATTCTTTTCCAACTGGGAGCTCTTCTTGGTGGCTCCCTCTGTCTTGTGGTCTCTATCTTTTCCTTCTATTTTCTTCCTTCCAAGAGGGGTGGATACCCCTCGGTGAGTATAACATGAGGTCCCACATGGGGACTTAGGAATCCCCCCATATCATACTTATGCAGCTTCTGAGGATTCTGGTGGACAAGGATTAGATTTCAATTTAGAAATTCCCAGCACTTCCTATGGCTATGCTCACTGAATAGTCTAAAATCCATGAATGTTCTTGGTTTCCTTTTGACCCTGATACCTTAAGTCTCCATGGCCCTGACCTTCTCTCCCTGAGCAAGTTCCTGTTAGACAGGAGATTGCCACATTTGGTGGTATACATTTTATACACAGGTCTGGTTTCCTGTCTCTAATGATTCTTTGTCTGTGACCTCAGGCAACTGATCTCCTCCTCTACCCACCTGCAGCCTGTGGCTGGATAATTGGGATGATGAGATCAGAGGGCCAGCGTGTGAGGGTTAGAGAAGGACTCAAGAGATGACTGATGGCTGCAGTCTCCAGAATTGGCTGGAAAAGAAAAACCAATGTATGAAGAGGTTGGGATCAATGCTGCTCCAAGAACCCCAGTTTCCCACATTCATTCGAACCAGGTGGCTTCTCCTACACACATATTTATAGGTAGGCGTGGAGAGACCCTTCACCAGGCCACAGGTCCCCTTATTTGTTGTTTACAGGTGAGGTTCCTCTCCTTCTCATTTCTCAGCCAGAAGTGCTGGATCTTGGTTTTCTGAGACCCCCCATCTGTCTTTCTGAGCCCCCCACCCCTCCTTCCCTGCTGCCTCATCCCAGGGAAGGCCAGCGGAGGGCAGACCAGAATAGCTCCTTCCCAATGGGATAATAAAAAGGCCTGATTTATTAATGACCACACTTAACATGCCTCAATTTTAATCCCTGCTTTAAATTGGGCACAATTGTCTTTACAATAAAGCCTGATTTTTTCCACAATAGGGTGCTGAGGGTATGTGCTTTCCATTCAAACACAAAGAAAGCCACTTTACTTTCTAAAAAAGAAGAAAAAAAAAAGAAATAAAAATCAGTCTTTGTGTACTAGAAATTCACAGATTTGAGTCAGATGCCAGGCTGCTGCACACCCGCCTCCTTCCCTATCTTCTGCATCCCGCTCTCCCTCCTCCTCACGCCACAGGCGCTCCTGAATGTCTGGCACAGGACCCCGTGTGCCATGATCAGAGTTAGTGAGGCACCTGGCTGTCCTCCAGGAGGAAGCGGCCTCCCCATGCGGCCACAGGCAGAAGGTGAGAGAGGCAGACCCCTTCCCCATGCAAATCAGATAACCCGGGGTCATTATTTCTCCAAATGTGGATAGAGAGCTGACCCATGGGTAGGACATCACTTTTTTACCAAGTTGGGAGTGAGGATATACACTCTCTCGAAATTATAGGGAGGTATCAGCTCTTCTACCATCTGTTGCCTTGACATTGCCATCATTTTTTTTAGCTTTTTGGGGTCACACCTGGTGATGCACAGGGGTTACTCCTGGCTCTGCACTCAGGAATTACTCCTGGAAGTGCTCAGGGGACCAGATGGGATACTGGGAATCGAACCCGGGTTGGCCATGTGCAAGGCAGATGCCCTACCCACTGTGCTATCGCTCCAGCCCCCATTGCCATCATTTTTCAGTTACTTTCTTTGTTTGGTTATAGGGCCGCAGCCGGCGATGCTCTGGGCTTACTTCTGCTCTCAGGGATCACTTGTGCTGGGGCTCAGGGCGCCATGTGCGGTGCTGGGGATCAAACTCAGATTGGCTGCATGCAAGGTCAGTACCTTCCCCCTGCACTGTCTCTCCAACAGAGGCTTCAGCCTCCCCGAACCTCCTCGTTCCTCCTCTGCCATATGGGAGCCCTTAGACAAGCTTCTCGGTGCTTCCAGGAGAAATGGGGTTCTTCGGTTCAGGGCCAGGGCTATAGTACAGATGATAAGGCACTTGCCTTGCATTCAGAGAGCCCACTTTCAATCCCTGACATCCCATATGATCCCCTGAACCCTGCCAGGGGTGATCCTTGAGCACAAACCCAGGAGTAAGTCCGGAGCACTGTCAGGTATAGTCCAAAACCAAAAAAAAAAAAAGGAAAAAAAAGAAGAAGAAGTGAGAGCCCTCTTGGGCGTGTATGGGGGTAACTCTACCCCTTCAGTCTGAGGGGCAGGCTGTCCTCCACCCCCACCCCTGGGGGCCGTGCTTCACATGGGCACATGGCTGGCCCTGGTATAATGCTGGGACACATGGGCACAGCAGGGAGACTGTGAAACTGGCAGGATGCCAGGCCAGGGCTTCCAAAGCCCATAAAGCAGATACGCTGATTGTTGATAGACGTATAATTCCTGAGGACGAGGGCCCCTGTTGGCCCGAGGCTGAAATACAGTGGCTCTCTGACCCCCTGAGGAATCAATCTGCCCGGTGGTGCCATCAGGCCCCTCTACACAGTGTCTCCTGCAGCAGCTCAGATGCTCAGCCTCAGAGGTGCAGTCTGGAGGGACGCTGCACCCCAAGGCCATCTGGGCTGGACCGTAGCTCCCCAACCTGCCCCGTTCCCCTGGCACAAGGTGCCCCACCGGGGACTGCCTCCGTCCATGGGTCCCCCAGCCTAGGAGGGGGCTGTGGGCCTGGCTGAACGCCTGACGTTGGCTGAGCTGCTTTGCCCCCTCCTTCACTCAGCAAGACCCGAGAACGATTAGTGGCTTTAAACTCCCCCCACCCCTGCCCATCCCTCCCATTTTAATTTGGGTGGGTCACAAATTCACGCAGGCACAAAAGGATGGTTTGTGTTTGCCTTGGGACCGGTCGGATTTCAGACGGGAGCGAGGGTGAACATGTTTCTCATGTTTGGTGGTAGATGGGGATGACCGGTGGGTTCCGTAGGAGGGGCTGGTGGCAGGTCGGCCCAGTAGGGTCCTGGCAGGAGATGCCCCACGGGGTGTAAGAGCAGTGACCCCTACGCCTGTCTCACCTGGATGCAGCGGCAGGCAGGTGGAGCCGGCCATGAGGGACGACCCCAGGGGGTAGGCACACAGAGCCATGTCCCTGCCTTGTGGAAGCCCAGCACAAGAGGCGACACCTTGCATGGCCCTCCTTCCCTGCTGCTGTTTCTTGTCTCTATCCTGGAGCTGTGCATTGTGTGCTTGGGGGCGGGCCCCAGACTGCCCGCAGCCCTGGACAAGGGAGGAGGCAGGATGTCCGCCCCTGCCCTGCCCCCAGCCAGACTTCCTTTCCCTGCTCTGGAGTTTGCTTCCCGTGACATCTGCTGCTGAGATGTAGGCTAGACTGGCAGGTGCTGGGCTGGGGTGGGGAGGGGGGTGTAGGAGTTACCTGGGGTGAGGGCCTCCCCAATCTAGTTTTCAGTGCCAGCCAGCGGGAGCAGAAGTTTATGGGGCCCAGGGTTGGCCTAGATTGCTAGCAGCATCTCCCAGGGAGCCTTTGTCTACAGACCATTGTCTGGAAACTGCAGGTCCCCACTTCTGGAGGCCCTGAGATATTGCTGCCCTGGCCCTGCCCCCCTGGCTCATCACTGAGTCCTTTCCACGTGGTCCTCTGGGTGGTCCTTCCCTCCTCCTCCACAGCCTCTTTCCTCACTCCAGGTGCTCCTTCACCCCTCCCCTCATGTTCCTCCCCAGGTACTCCCTTCCCCACCCCCCGCCCCATACCGCCTCTTCCCTCACAGCTTCCTGATGGGCAGCCTTGCCTGGGGTGGGGGTGTCTCTCCCATCCAACCCCTAATCCACGCCAGCTGCCATAAGCCTGGCCATTGGCCCGTGCACTTCTCTTTGCCTGGAGCACTATCTCCCATCTCTGGCTCCTGTGTCTTTCTCCGCCCTCACACTCTGCTCCCCTGGGCCCTTGACACTTCTCTCCCAGCCACGCCCATGTCATGCCTACCGCCTTGTGTGGGTGTGCGCTTACCACGTGTCCAACGCCAGGTTTGGATTTCACACCCTCCCCCACCGGGAAGGCTGCCGGACCATCTCTAAGTCTGAGCCCCTGTGTGGTTCCTAGGAAGTTCTTGGTGATTACTGAACATGGCAATGACTGACCTGGCATTGGGGTCAGCAGTGAAGATGGGCGATTTCTCTGGCCCACTGACTCCTTCGGGCTGGGACACCGTGGATAAAGAAGAGAAAGAGCGAAAACAGTGCTCCCTTGACAGGCCCTGGCTGTTTGCTTCTCTCCTAACCAGTCTTTCCTGGCTCCAGGTTGTACCAAGTGCTCTGCCACATTTCATGAGCCTCCCCATAGATACAGGAAGGACAGAGATATCATGTCAGCTTTAGAGGTGAGGATCAGAGAGGTTAAGGGTCTGGCCTAAGGTAACATGCATCTAACGGCAGAGCTAGAACTCAGGACCCTCCTGGCTGAGAGAATCTCTCTCCTCTCCATCTCTCCACCCCGTGGCCACATGATCATTAAATTCCTGTGTCTGCGTGGGTTGGGATTACACTATATAGGTTGAAGATAGAGCTCACACACAGTGGTGAGGGGGTGGCAGTACCTAATTCCCTACCTTTACCTACTAGCAAGTGTTGAGTGTGGGCCAGAGCCCAGACAACACGCTAGCTAGAAGCCAGTCCTGAGAGGGTGGGGTGAGTTCACAGCGTGCAATTCACCTCCCAGTGTGGCCAGCCTTGCACAAACGGCTTCATTGTGGCAGCCTGAAGTCATCTGACTGTTAGGATATGTTGTTGGCTGAAACATTTCCCAGAGAATCTCGGCCAGCCGAGCAGACGGGCATCTGTCAGTGGCTATAATGAGGAGGCCGCAGGACTTGCTAATCAGACAAACCACTTAGAAATGTCTCCACACCCGCGACAGAGTAAACCAACGTGGGTGCTGGCTCAGGATCCTCCCTTGCCGCCGCCCGATGCCATTTCAGCACCTGGGACAGTTCCCCAAGGGCTGAGACCCTCCTCCACCAGGGGTTGGCCTCCTAGGGGTGAATGAGGGCTTTTGTGATTTGCTGGGGGAACAGTATGAGAACCCAACAGTTTGCAGAAGAATGATGTGACTTAACTTGGTAGAATTTTGCTGCCATGTGGAGTTTCGGATGCTTAAAAGTTTCCAGGTGAAGGGGAGGCTGCAGAATTAGAAGCCTGGAAGGACAGAAATGATGATCTCAGAATGTGACCTGCACCCCTGCCAGAAGGGGCAGGAGAAGGGGTTGCAGGGGAGTTGGTGGAGGACAGACCACAGCAAAGACAAGCTGAAGGAGGCAGTTAGCAGGATCAGGTCTGGAGGGGAACTTCACGGCTTCTAGAGCGTTTCTCATCCATTTCTTGGCATCCCCAGGGACCTGAGACTATTAGGTAGGTTGGATTCTCTCTCTCTTAAATAGAATGAATAGTTGACCCACATCTGAGTTCCTCACCTGTTCTTTATGTCAAAGCTTCAGAAACTCAACTCTGATTAGAACTCCCATAAGGTCTATTGTGAAGAAGTTTTCTCTGGTCAGCAAAGACTTCAATGAGTGCCAAAGACTCAGGACATGTGGTTGACTTAGCTTAAGTCTGTGCTTCCTTCTTTCTGGATGATGAGCACTGGGCCTGTGGAGCATGGATGGGTGCGGACCTTTAGTGAGGGTGGTGGGAGAAGAGGAAGCCATCCTGGGGGCTTCTTAGTATAAGTGTGATGAGCCCCCACAGCTTGGTGGCCCCTGGACTAACGCTGGGCACACTGAGCCCTGCGCTTCTGTCTGAGGAAGTGTAGGGCAGGCGAGCATCTCTGCTCAGGAAGGCAGGAAGTTATGAAACATCCCCTGGAAACACTTCCATCAAAATAATTAAACCAAAAAAGCTTAAAGGTAGATGTTTCCATTGCCTGGAGAATTCATGCATGTGTAATACTTCACTGCCCACTTATGTTGGACAATAAGGTAGGAGCTCTTAGCCAAAAAGGCGCAGGCTATTATAATGAGTTATAATGAATTAATCTGCACTGTAAAATATAATAATGATGCAAGGTAGTATGGAGAGGGAATTAATATTCTGCATTTCTATCAGATGCCAGGCATAGAGCCAGGGCCTTTGTGTGCTGTGATGATTGCACTATTGTTCAGCAAATATTCACTCCCTTCTCCCTCGAGGTCATGCCTTTCCCTACCACATTATATTGGGCTTGAGCATGTGACTTGGATGGGCCAATAGGAAGTATCTGGGAGGGACAAAGGTCCATCTCCCAGTCAAGTACTCAGGCATGTACCTTTATGGTTACTGTCTGCGGGTACTGGTGGGGGTCTGCCTTGGCAACAGCTGGCCCTGCAGTGGGTTTCTCAGAATGAACATGCAGAGATCAGCCCCCACCCCTACCCCAGGCTGAGTCAGGGCCATACAGCCCAATCCAGTCCCCCATCACCAAACCCGGAGCCCCAGAATAAAAGCTAATCATTGTCTGCCGCCAAATTTCAGGGTCATTTGCTTTTCAACCTTGTTATTCCCAAACTGACCAAGGCAATGTGCATTTCCTTTGCAGTAACTCTCGGAAGGTGGACCCCATGCTGTGATCACTGCGTGGAGGGAAGTGGGTATGCCAGAACTTTTCATTTTCCAGTCCTCCGAGGCTGAGGAGAAGGAAGCCACTAATTCCAGGCCATTTAGGGGCTCTGCAGCCCCTGGAGCTCATCCTCGATGGAGAGAGTGGGGGCCGAGCACGGCGTGGGCACACTCACCAACCTTCCGCAGCGGGCCCTGTGCGGGCTCTGCGCGGGGGTGGCTGCCGCAGAACTGTCTGAAGCTTCTTTCAAAGAGTCAGCGGGGTTCCCCCGCCCCACGGCTACTGGAAAAGGTCACGTTGGGCGATTCAGCCCACAGAACAATGACATTTCAAGGATCAAAGAAAAGGTTAAAATATTCCTATAAATCTATTCTTGGGACTTTTAAGTATTTCCAATGTAAAGGGAAAATGTCATTTCTTGTTCCCCTCTGAGGGGCGGCGAGTGATGCTGGAAGAAGAGAGGGGAAGCAGCCAGGATTATTCCAGGTCCTTGCCCAGGCCAGGGAAGGTGCACGCAAAGCCCCTAATTGCAGTCGTTTATGGCAGCTGAGTCCCCAGGGACCCTGGAAAAGCAGATTCCAGGACTTGCCTCCTCTGCGAGGCAGCCTGGAGTGTTGGGTGGGGGTGCCGGATTCAGGTGCCGGAATCACTGAAATCTCCAAGCAATGAGGATTGGGGAACACCAGGGTGAGGTCAGGCAGGGGCTGCATGCGGGTGACTTAGCACCTCCCCTCCCAAGCTTCCTCCCCTGGTCCCAGGTGCCTTGCATCTCCCTTCTGGTGTGTCTGAGGCTCCTTAAACTCAGTGGAGCCCAACTTCTCATGGCTTCCTGGCTTCTTGTCCAGATGGGGAGCACATGTGCCTTCATTCAGGAAGGGTGTGCATACATGGGGCCAAGCACAGGAGAACATGGTGGGGGAGTGGGTACCCCTGGCCTGGGGCAGCTGGTACACTGTTAGTGGGGACACACCAATCATGCAGAGGGACCCCTCTAGGTGATGGGCTCAGGGCCACCTGTGTGGCTTGGGATGCTGGTAGTCAGAGAGAAGGGAGGAACTCTGCAGGTGGCCAGGACAGGCTGCTCCCAGGAGAACTTACTGAACGGGGTCCCAGCCAAAGGGGACATTGAGGCCCAGGGGCAAAGGGAATTTTAGAAGGCATGGCTGTGGGAACCACTCGACCACAGGAAACACTTCTCTTCCCAGGGGCACATATAGAAGCTTCCTACTGGGGCTGCTTCCCCAGGCAGAAGTGCCCTCCACAGCATCGAGAAGTCACAGTTATTCATAGCCACCAGCCACTGCCCTCCTCCCATCGCATGCGTCACGGGGCCCGGCTCTCTCACCCCGCTTCTCCCAGGCCCGGACCGCCCACCTCAAAAACCCAGGTGTGGCCTCTTTTTACTCCCGAAAGGAGGCTGCTCCCTTGGATGGCTCCCCTGGAAACCTCAGAAGAAGGTTCCAGTGTGTATGGGGCTCGGGGGTGGGGTCTGAGCCATGCCTGGTGGTGCTCAGGGGCTACTCCAGCTCTGTGCTCGGGGGTCAGTCCTAGTGATTCTCTGGGGATGATCTCAGAACAAAACTGGGGGCAGCTGCATGCAAGACAAGCCTTAACCCCTCCTGTGGGATCTCTTGCTGAGCACTGAGTCCAAAGCTCTTTGAGGCCAGAATCTCCGTGTCTCTGGCCTTGGCCCCCGTCTTTCTGTCCTGTCCCTCTGACCCACCAGCCGCAGGAACTCAACCAATACAATCCTTTCCAAAATGTGCGTATGCCACCTCCCTACCTGGAACTGTCGTTCCTGCCTCATGAAACCCCACCAGGTCCCCCGGGCCCCCACGAATGCACGGCATCACCCACGAGCATGACTGTCCCAGACTGGCCCTCCCCTGCCCTCTGTCTCCGGCCGCTGGTTCATTTCAGAGACTCCCAAGTCCTGCTTTCATGGGCTCCACTGTCAGTGGCTCCTCCACCATTGACAAGACCCCACTCGGAGACGGCTTTGATTTCTTTTGTCCTGGGTATCCAGAGAGGTGCCGGTCACCCACTGAACAATCACAGGAGTATGGGGGGCTGGGGTGATCTCCAGGGCTCGGCACAGGCTTCAGATGTGGGAGGGGCCCAGCATGGCAGGGTCCCTTGAGAATCACCAGCAGCAGTTCCTGAGCACTGAACTAGGAGTACCTCCGAGTTACTCCCCCCAGACTTTTTGTGCAGTGAATAAATCACCTCTTCCAGCACTCCTGGGAGACAGTGCCCCTCCCTGCCCTCAGTCAGCAGGTGGGAAACTGAGTCTGGCAACAAAAGCTTAAGCAGTTGCCTCTGTGCTTTGCCCCCAGACCTGTGCCCCTCCCCCACTGCGAGAGTAGGGGTCACTCTTCATGCCCTTCAGGATCCCTGGGGCTTCCTGGGAGGGGTCCTAGAGGTGGGTACTGGTAGTTTCTGCCACAGTGGGGGTGCTTAGTGGTGAGAAAAAAAGGTGATGGGGCCAGCACTGTGGGAGGCAACTCAGGTCGTGGAAAACAGCTTCCCAGAGCCTGTTTCGTTGCGAGGCAGGGAATTAAAGCACAAATGCTCCCCACTCAGCCTGAATTGGCATCAAATTAAGGGGAGCAGGCTGGCAGCGCTGCCTGCCTCAGCTCCGCTCCGAGGGGGGCCGAGGTGGCAGCTGCAATCAATAAAGGTACTGACGCCCCGGTGTGGGGGTTGGGGGGAGCAGGCTGCCTCCTCGGGAGCCTGCGGGGTGGAGGGAGGCCTGGGCTGGGGGCTTCCGTCTGTATTCTGGGGACGGGTGGGATCCCAGGGTTGGTGGTGGACAGTCCAGGTGAGTAGCACTTGGTCTCTCTGCATCTCGGTCATCACCCTGACTGCCTGTTGGGAAGCCAGAATTGCTGCTTCTCAGCGGCAGCTCAAGTGAGGGGCTGAGAGTTCTGGAGGGAGGTGGGCAGGTGCCCAGGGATCCCGTCATTTATTTATTTTTTTAATTTTTATTTTTTAATCTTTGTCAATAACTATCTTTTTATATTATTAGTGAATCACTGTGAGAGTGCAGTTATATATTTACACATTTTTGTGCTTGTGTTTCCGTCATACAATGTTCGAGAACCCATCCCTCCACCAGTGCCCATTCTCCACCCCCGATGAACCCAGTATCCCTCCCACCTTCCAATCCCGTCCCCCCACACCACCCCGCCTCTGTGGCAGGGCATTCCCTTTTGTTCTCTCTCTCCTTTGGGGTGTTGTGGTTTGCAATAGGGGTATTGAGTGGCCATCATGTTCAATCTATAGTCTACTGTCATCATGCATTTCCCTTCCCGAGCGGATCCTCCAACCACATTTTACTTGGTGTTCCCTTCTCTATCTGAGCTGCCTTTTCCACCAGCACGTGAGGCCAGCTTCCAAGCCATGGAGCCAACCTCCTGGTACTTATTTCTACTATTCTTGGGTATTAGTCTCTTATTCTGTTATTTTATATTCCACAGATGAGCGCAATCTTTTTATATCCGTCTCCCTCTTTCCGACTCATTTCACTTAGCATGATACTTTCTATGTTGATCCACTTATATGCAAAGTTCATGATTTCATCTTTTATAACAGCTGCATATTATTCCATTGTATAGATGTACCAAAGTTTCTTTATTTTTTTAAAAACTTTTTATTGAGTCACCATGTGGAAAGTTACAAAGTTTTCAGGTTTAAATCTCAGTTATACAATGCTCGAATACCCATCCCTTCACCAGTGCTCATATTCCACCACCAAGAATCCCAGTATAGCTTCACCCCGCCCCCCCACACCCCTACCCCCCCTACCCTTACCCCCCCCGCCTGTGTAACTAATACATTTCACTTTACTTTCACTTTGATTGCATACAATATTTCAACAAAACTCACTATTATTGTTTGGAGAGTCTCTCCCCTAAAGTCAGACCTGCTGAAAAGGAAGCATTAGATAATTTGTTTTCCATTGCTGAGGATGAAGAGGTATGAGGTCGAGTGACCACACTTAGTGGCCTCTCAGTTTTGGGTTTCTGTAATTTAGTATTTTAGTAACTAAGTCCAGAGATATCTGCCAGAAGTTGCATCGTTGCCAACTTGTACTTCTCAGTTACATTATATTCCACATATGAGTGCAATCTTTCTATGTCTGTCTCTTTCTTTCTGACTCATTTCACTCAACATGATACTTTCCATGTTGATCCATTTATATGCACATGTCATGACTTCATGTTTTCTGACAGCTACATAGTATTCCATTGTGTAGATGTACCAAAGTTTCTTTAACCAGTCATCTGTTGTCGGGCACTTGGGCGGGCTTTTTCCAGATTCTGGCTATTGTAAACAGTGCTGTGATGAACATACAAGTGCAGATGTGGCTCCCATCATTTATGAAGACCTCGGATTTTGGGGCATTACAAGGGCTGAGAGTGTAGTGTAGGTGATTCTTCACCTCTTTCGTGGCCTTAAGAGGGGGTGTGGGAATGGAGCGATAGCATAGCAGGTAGGGCATTTGCCTTGCATGTGGCCAACCTGGATTTAATTCCCAGAATCCCATATGGTCCTCTGAGCACCGCCAGGAGTAATTTCTGAGTGCAGAGCCAGGAGTAGCCCCCGTGCATAGCCAGATGTGACCCTCCCCAAAAAAAAAGCAAAAAAAAAAGGGGTGGGGTGAGGTGAGAAGCACTTCCCTTGGCATCTGGGCCCCCGGAAAAGCCAATGCTCCCACCAGCTGGGACCTCAGCTCACCCACTGCTCAGTCCCAGCACCCCTGGGTGCCAAGGGGGCTGATTCTGTCACCTCCCCATGAAATCTCTGGGCCTACCAGCAGGGTCTCCATGGGCAATGGGATTGGTGGGAGAATCCTTCCCACTGGAGACTGGTCTTATTTAGAAAGTCAAATTATTTTTTAAATTAAAAAAAATCCCGAATAACCGTGACATAAACACATGGTCACAAAATTGTTCATGATTGAGTTTTAGTCATATAGTGTTCCAGCACCCATCCCTTCACCAGTGTACATTTCCCACTACCCATGTCCCCAGTTTCTCTCCTGCCCCTCATCCCCAGCATGCCTCCATGGCAGACATCTTTCTTCTCTCTCTCTCTCTCTCTCTCTCTCTCTCTCTCTCTCTCTCTTGCTCGCTCACCTTTTCCTTTTTTTCCTTTGGAGCATTGTGGTTTGCAATACAGGTACTGGAAGATTATCATGTATATCCCATTACCTCCTTTCAGCATTCAGTTCTTATCCAGAGTGCTCACTTCCAACTGTCATTGTCTTAGTGATCCCTTCTCTGTCCAAACTGCAAGCCCCTTCCCTCACTCCCTTGTGGCAAGCTTCCTACTAGGGAACAGTGCTCCTGGTCCTTGTTTTTGTTGTCTTTGGATGTCTCATATTGTGTGTGTGTGTTTATATCCAACAAATGAGTGAAATCATTCTATGTCTGTTCCTCTCCCCTTGATTCATCACTTAGCATGATGATACTCTCCAACTCAATCCACATATAATAAAATTTCATGACTTCATTTTTCCTAACAACAGTATACTATTTCAATGTGTGGATGTACCATAGTTTCTTTATTCCTCATCTGTTCTTGGACACTTGGGTATTTTTCATATTCTACCTATTTTGAACTGTGTTGCAATGGACACAGAAGAGCAGATGCCTTTTCTGCATTGCATTTTAAGAGGAATTCTTAACTTCTGGGGTGAAAGAGCATCTTTTGGGACAAGGGTGGGGTGTAGCTCAATGTGCTAAACTTATGCTTTTTGTGAGGGAGGCCTTGGAACCACAAGATGCCCCAAGCATCGCCAAGTGCTCCCTTGCCACCCCATCCCCCCAAAAAATGGTGTCTCTAAGCAGAGGTCAAAGTGCAGAATTTCAGCCTTAGGAGAACTGAGGGAAGGGGACAGGGCAATGAGGGAAGGTGATGGGGAAGAACGTGATGGGGGCAGGGGGTGGTTATGAAAGTTGCATAAAGTCACCATGAAGAAAAAGGGGATTCCTACCTGGAAGACTGTTGGGCAAGGATGAACTCGGAGCAATCTTAGAACCATGGATCTGTTAAGGGGACAGAGCCTGCAGCCAGGGCCTCTTACTTCCAGCACTGCCACTGACTGACTGTGTGACTTTGCAGAAGCTTCTCAATCTCTCTGAGCCTCCATATTCTTAGGGGGAAGTGGGGCTAATCCAGTCCCATGACAGGATAGTCAGGGAGAACCCCAAAATAGGTGAGGTGGGGAGCCTGGCACAGGGTCCCCAGCAAGGGTGGGGGGTGCTTATTGTCCTTGTAATTCTACTGTGGGGGTGGGGAGGACATTTCTTGCTCTCTGCAGGGTCAGTGGCTGTCCTGGCATTGGGGAGACCCCATCAGGGTTTGGCACCAGGGTGCTTGGGAAGCTGGAGGCCTGAGGGAGCCCCTCGAGCCTGGTGGCAGCATGAGGAGACTGTCCCGTGGCCATCGGTGAGTAAAGCGGGCCAGAGTGTGTTTAAACATGGGTCCTATGGGGCGATAGCACAGCAGGTAGGGCGTTTGCCTTGCATTCAGCCGACCCGGGTTCGAATCCCAGCATCCCATATGGTCCCGTGAGCACCCCAGGTGTTATTCCTGAGTGCAGAGCCAGGAGTAACCCCTGTGCATCGCCGGGTATGACCCAAAAGGCAAAAATAAATAAATAAATAAATAAACATGGTCCTGCCGCTTACCTGTGGGTGACAACAGCGTGTCAGGTCACCTTTTAAAATGGGAATAATGAGGGCCAGAGAGATAGCACAGTGGGTAGGGCGCTTGACTGACCCGGGTTTGATCTTGGGCATCTCATATGATCCCCTGAGCACTTCCAGGAGTGATTTCTTTTTTTTTTTTAATTTATTTTATTGAATCACCAAGTGGAAAGTTACAAAGTTCTCAGGCTTATATCTCAGTTATACAATGCTCAAACACCCATCCCTTCACCAGTGCCCATATTCCACCACCAATAAAAACAAAAATAAAACAAAAACAAAAAAAAACCAGTATACATCCCACCCCTCACCCCCAACCCCCCCCCCCGTGCGTGAGTGATAATTTCACTTCCTTTTCTCTTTACCTTGATTACATTCCAGATTTCAACACATAACTCACTATTGTTGTTAGAGTTTCAAAACAGACTCACTATTTTTGTTGAAATTTATCCCCCAAGATTACAGCTCTATTGACAAGGAAATCTTTGATAATAAGTTTATAATAAGTTTTCCACTGATGAGAATGAAGAGATAAAATGTTGCGCGGTAGCGGCCGCGCGGTTTACAATTTCTGTATTATAGTAATTAAGTCCTCGGAGATTTAAGTTGGAAAATGAATCATTTCCCTTCCTGGAACAGCATGTAGCAAAAGCTTAGTTCACAGTCTCCATACATGGGTGCAAGCACTTGCTGGAACCCCAAATCCTAAATCTGTCTCTGGTTCCCGCTCGTTCCACATCCACCGGCTGTGCAGAGGCACGGGCACCCGGGCGGAAACCCGGCTGGAGCCGAGCACCGGCCCCGGCTGGGACAGCCCCGGTATCCCGCGGCTGTTTCAAGTTCAAAGCACATTTTTTTTCCCGCGCCAAAAGTTCATACCTTCTCAACGGACCCACAAAATGTCAGACACCACGCCTTCTCCCGGAGGGGAGAGAGACCAAGATCAGGAGTGATTTCTGAGTGCAGAGATAGGAGGTAGCCCTGAACATTGCTGGGTATGGCCCCAAAACCCAAAGGAAAAAAATGGGGATGATGAGATGGTGATGATGAGATGACGGTGATGACGATGATGATGTCTTCCAGCTGTTCCCAGAGATGACGCGAGTGAAACCCCCAGAGTGTCTCGCTTTGCACCTCTAAGAGGGCACTGCTTGGCTCCAGTGGGCCCTGAGTCTGGAACGTGGCTGTTCTGCTGAGGTGTCAGAGTGAGGGTACCATGGAGCTCCCGAGACCAGCAATGCTGGGCTTTAACGGCGGTTGATTGGCCCCACATCGAAATGATCTTCTTTGGGATACTTGGGTCATATGAGACCATCTAGAAGATTCATTTTACCCTGTTCTTCGGACTCTCTTTGACGTGGCTATCAGGAAACTAGAGGCTGGTCTTGAAGAGCCAAGTGGGCCCAGTGTGGACCGGGCACATCTGGGAGGGGATGACTGGTCCTGGAATCAGATACCAGTAGTCTAACTTCCTGTTGAATCTTGAGAAGTTCATTGTACTTCCCTAGACCTCAGTTTTCCTCTCTCTACAATGGGCCTGAAGGGATGAAGGGGACTCGGCAGAGCCCTGAGGAGTGAAGATGCCAATACCAGCAGCTGCCTTAGGGGCCTGGGGCCCGGCATGAGGGCGTCCCCCATCGCCGATACTTTGGGGCGTGATGTGGGGGGCTCCTCTCTGACCCCTCCTGGTCTGGCTGATGGGGGTCCTGCCAAAGGCTTGTTTCCCTCCCCCCGCCCCCCTCCCCGCAGGCGCTGAGTAAACTCTGCCTGAGCCGGGGTTGAGCTGCCGGGCGGCTTATATTAAGGGAAGGGTCAATAACACATTAATGGGATCAGTGGCCCCATTAATCTTCCTCTAATGAACAGCCGCTCAGGCCGACCCGTCTTCCCCGGATCCTGGAAGACATTTTGTTTTGGCAGGAGACTTGCCGGGCTGAAAGCACCTCAGATCCTATAAAAGTGATTTAGTGGCCGTGCCCCAGAGTGGTGCTGTGGGGAATCAGAACCGAAGCGTCACGCTGACCTCTCCCCAAGGAAGCAGGGGCCCTGCGGGGGGCGGAGGGACCGCACCCGGGCAGTGAGGGGCCGGGGTGAGCCTGGCGCAGACGTCCTTCCCTCCTGAGCTGGGGACTGTGGGTGCTGCGGGAAGTGGGGTGCCCTACAGGTGGCCGAGGAGCCCGTCCTCTTGAAGGAAGCCTTTGGGGACCCACCCCCTCAACTGCCATGTCTGCGGGGGTCCCAAGTGGGGTGTCAAGGCTCGGAGGGGGTTTCAGTGGGGCTGGGGCTGGGCACGCAGTGGCCGCTGTCCTTGGGACGGGTCAGAGCTAGAGGCCTGCCTGCCCTGTGGTCCACAGGGCACCGCCATGGCCAGGCCCGGCAGGAAAGAACAAACGGGGTAGCTGCAGCTCAGGGGGGACATCAGGAGGGGGACACTGAGGTAGATGCGGTCTCCAAACCTAATCTTGGCCAAGTCACAGAGCCTCCAGGTGGGGGATCCAAGATGCTTATGGAGAACCTTGTTGATGTCCCTTCCCCTGACCACCCCCCCCTCCATACTACAGTTTGGCTGCCTCTCTGTTTTGAAGCCCACAGACCCTGGCAGACTTCCTGGAGGAGGTCCACCCACCCGAGTTGGATAAGGGAGCTAGCATGATTCGGGCCCCCACGGGGACACCTCAGTGGGCCTCTGGAAGATGGTCCTGGATGCCTATTCTGACACCAGCTGTCCCTTGAAGGCAAGTGCTGAGGCCCAGCTCCCCTGAACTGGATTATTATTATTATTTTTTTTTTGCTTTTTGGGTCACACCTGGTGATGCTCAGGGGTTACTCCTGGCTCTGCACTCAGGAATTACTCCTGGCAGTACTCAGGGGACCATATGGGATGCTGGGAATCAAACCCGGGTCAGCCGCATGCAAGGCAAATGCCTTATTTGCTGTGCTATCGCTCCAGCCCCTGAATTCTTGATGAAATTGCCCCACTCTGGCCCTTTCCTCCTAAAATGGCACCTGGGACAGATGTGAGCGTGGGAAACCGCCTCCATTTCGACCCCCCAGAATCAGCCATAGATGACTCTGAAAGAGTGGGGGCGGGGCAGCCAGGCCCAAAGTGGGCTGGCCCTGCCAACTCTTCCTGGACGTCCAGCTGAAAGGTGAGTGCCCTGGGCACCCTCGCTGTTGGCATCTAAGCTTTCATGGGCAGCTTCACCCCATCCCCGAGTTCCCAGTTGTTCCAGGGAGGCAGGGCCGAGAGCTACGCCTGCAGGACTGTAGTTGGGACTATTTAGGGTGTTCTACTGGTGGAAGGAAGGGGACACTAGGGGGATGCAGGGGTGGGGCTGGTGTTGAAACTGTGTACCCCTATCACTAAGACAATGATGGCTGGAGGGATCAGTCGGGATGGGAGATGTGTGTTTCCCCCATCACATCACACATCTACTTTCAGATGTGTGCTGAAAGTAGACAATGCACCAAACATGATGACCTCTCAGTATCTGTGTTGCAAACCATAATGCCCCAAAGTAGAGAGAGAGTATGGGGAATATTGTCTGCCATGGAGGCAGGGGGAGGGTGGGAAAGGGGGGTATACTGGGGATATTGATGATGGGGAATGTGCACTGGTGGAGGGATGGGTGTTTGATCATTGTGTGATTGTAACCCAAACATGAAAGCATGTAACTATCTCATGATGGTTCAATAAAATAAAATAAAAAAATGAAACTGTGTACCCCTGAAGCAACTCTATTATAAACAACTTGGTCAATCACAGTGTCTTAAAGCAAATAACTAAAAATTGGAAAAAACACAGAGTGTTTGATTGGAAGGCTAAGTGATTTTCGCTGCTGGAGATATTGGAAGGTGCAGCCAATCCCGTCACTTCTCTGGAGTTGGAAACACAGTGGTGAGTTTGTAGTGGGCCTGGAGTCTCCATCCTTGGATGCTCCCTGGAGGGAAGCCAGAGAAGCTTCCAGCCCAGCGAGGTCATCACCCAGCAGGTGGCGCTCTGGCAGCCTGTGGCCCCCTTCTTGGGGGTCCTCTGGGCTTGGTGCCCCCAGGAGTTGGGACCAAGTGCTGAGAAGCTCTGGGAGCTCCATACGGGCAGAGACCGGGAGTGTCCCCTCCTTTTGAGGGTTTATTTGATTCAGGTCAGTGGTTCTTTCCTGAGCACCTACTATGTGCCAGACCTGAGAGGGATTGTGGGCACCCAGGCATCCCTTATACCTGCAGAGCTCTTGGGGGTTGAGGATGGCGTGAGGCCGCCCATGAAAGCTTAGATGCCAGCAGAGGGGGTGCCCAGGGCACACACCTTTCAGCTGGATCTCCATGAGGAGTTGGCGGGGTCAGCCTCCTTTGGGCCTGGCTGTGCCCTGAGCCCACTCTTTTGAAAGGCAGAGAATGAATGATAATATTGGCCATGCAAAAGAGTACGGGGGTCAGGGTGGGGCTGAGGAGAGAGGACAGGATTCTGCTGGGTGGGCATCTGCAAGGTCATCACAGTGGTCGTGACCTCTGAACATGACCTTGGAGGGCGTAAGGTCACACTGAATGACATTCCCTCCCCTCCACTGTCCCAGCCCCAGGCTGCTTCCAGCTTCCTCTTTCTAACCACCTGCCAGATCTTTGAGGCACAAGCCCGAGCGACTCCACACCAATGTCCCGCCAGACACCAAATTTGTTCTCCCACCAAACTATATTCGCAAAACTGTCCTCTTCCAGGTCCACGCCCAGCCTTGCACTGCCCACTCGCACCTGGGCAAAAGTCTCTTCCCTGGGAGATGGTCCTCATGTTGGTGCCTCCGTGCCCTCCCCCAGTCTTTCCCACTGCAAGTCCCAGCTGCCACGTCCCCTGGGGTCCCAAGGAAGCGAACCTGGCTTCAAGTTGAATGTGTGACCCAGGCCCTGTGCACATCCCTTCTGTTTCTCTGGCCCTGGTGATGAGTGGACACCTGATGGAGCTCACAGTGATGGCAATGAGCCCCAACTCCAGAATTTAGTGTGGTATTAGTTAGGGAGCTGGCTTAACTCTCCTGGCTGTGTTTGGATGTGGGGCTGGAAGGATGACAGTCATCCACCTACCCCATTCCCCACCCCCACCCCCCACGCATTTTGACCCTGGGGGAAATGGAGCCACCAGAGGAAGGTGAGACAGGAAATGGAGGGGAAGAACCTGGATCATGGCAACGTTGTACCTTGATTGGGCCTTGCCTGAATTCCTTCCCTTTCTGGACTTCGTTACATGTGTTAATAAACACTGCTTTTACTCAAATCCGTTTGGGTTGGGATTTCTGATATTGTCCATCAAAACAATATAGTGTAGTGGCTTTGTCTCTCCCCGACTCTCTCCTGCCCAATGTTTTTTTTTCCTATTTTTTTTAAATTTTTATTGAATCAACATGTGGAAAGTTACAAAGTTCTCAGGTTTATGTCTCAGTTATACAATATTCAAACACCCATCCATTCACCAGTGCCCATATTCCACCACCAAAACCCCCAGTATATCCCCCTCCCCCGACCCCTCCTGCCCAATGTTTCATATGCTAGTGACTGTAGAACTCTCTAGTAACTTCCCTTTGCCCTTCGGATAAAATGAACTGTGACTGGGAGCTGAATCAATAGCACAGCGGGTAGGGCATTAGCCTTGCACGGGGCCGACCAGAATTCCCAGCATTCCATATGGTCCCCCGAGCACTGCCAGGAGTGATTCCTGAGTGAGGAGCCAGGAGTAACCACTGAGCATCACCAGGTGTGACCCAAAAAGAAAAAAAAAAGAACTGTAACATGACCCGTGAGACCTCAGGCATCATGCTGGGCCCGGCCTTCCCTGGTCCAGTCACTGCACTCCAGCCACCATGGGTTCTTCTCGAGGACTGAGATCTGCCAGTGTTTTCCCGAGCTGGGCCTTTCCTGGTGCCGTGGCTCTGCTCAGGACTCTGTCCTGCTCTTCACCTCTGGCTCCCAACTCACCCTCCCAGTCTCAGCTCAGAGACGCCTGGTCTCAGAGTCGCTGGCCCCGAGTATGCCCATAGGTTTCTCTTACTCTCTGGAGCATCGAGCCCAATTTGTAGCAGGTGTGTTTACCTGTGGGTGTGCATGTGTATGTGTCTGTATGTGTGCATGCATATGTGTGTGCATGCATGTGCAAGTATGTGTGCATACAGGTGTGAGTGTGTACATGTGTGTGCATACATGAGTGTGTGCATGTATGCATACGTGTGTGTGTGTATGTGTGTAGCTATATGCCTGTCTTAAGAGGCCTGGACCTAGGTCTGCCTTGTTGCCCCTGGGGTCACTTATAATGTGAGAGTTTCTAGGATATTCTAGAAGCTCAATCAATGCTTTTGGCGGACAGACTGAAGAACAGAGGGCTGGGCTGGCTGAGACTCCCCTGCCCAACCTGGAGCAGATGGTCAGGCCCCGAACAGAGCCGGCCACACAATGGTGGAGCAGAGGCCGGCTCAGGAAGCTGGGCCAGGCCCTGACCCCGTGGTGACAGAGACTTGCCATAGTCGGCGAGAAAGCAGGCAGTTTTCAAATGTCCTCTAAGGACAACCAGCTCGGAAAGACGCTCTGTCTGCATCCAAGAGCAAGCAGGGGAGAGGGGAAGTGAGCTGGGAAGCAGATGGCCTCGTAAGCCCCCCCGAGACAGGCAGCGAGCGCAGAACAGACCAAGGTGCCGACAGGTCCTGTGGCGGGAGAAGCTTCAGAGAGCTGAACCCCGTTCAGGAGCCAGGGCCCCATTCTTCCCCAGCCGGTTAGAGCTCTGAGATGATTCAGTGCTGGAGGATAGAGCCGCTTCTTTGATCAATACACTCACACACCAAGGGTTTCTTTAATGTCCCTGAAAACCTGTGGCTTACTTAATAATGGACGCCGCCTCAGAACTGAGGCTGCCTGCCTGCGCCTTGCAGAGAGAGGATCAGTGAACACTGCTTTTCAAGAAGGGGGGGGCACACTAAAGCTTCAGTAGGTTTTTTTTTGGGGAGGGGTGTTGCTATCACACTGAGAGTGAATGAGGTGTGTGCTGAGCGGGGGGCAGGGGAGGGGGCAGGGGAGGGTGAGATGCCTGAACCCTAGACCTCCCGCCCCAGCCTGGGTTCCCCCTGACAGGCGTTGTCTTTGGTGTTGCCAGGGGGAGGGTTTAATTAGGACTTGGGTACTGTTGAAAGGTTGGATCAATTTCCCCCGCGGAGGCAGCCTGTCTTCTAAGGGGGGAAAGACCATCTCGAAGGAGCCGCTGCTTCCGAAACTGTGTCGGGAGATGCCTCTGGACAACGGTGCGTTTCTTGGGGTGCTCTGTCCCCAGGGCACTCATCCACCAGGAACCCGTGGGCTCAGCCTTAGCTCCCCTCCAGGGCGGAAGCGCCATTCTCCCCTCACTCTCCATGTCCCCTGGAGGCCAGTGGAGACCCTGTAATTTGTGTCAAGGCCCTTCCCTGCTGCTCAGACTCGTCTCTGGGCCACCTTCGTGCCGTGCCTCTGCTCAAACCCTCCGGCCACCCTCTCATGGTGGCGAGCAGCAGAAAGCCCATCCCTGTGCTGGGGCTGGACCTTACTGTCGCTCCAGCTCTCGAGGGCCTCTCGCTGTGCCTCTGAGGCTCACGTGGCTAACCCTGGCAATTCGTTCCCTCTCTCGGTCTTTCTCTTCTTTCTTAAGCTGCTGCTGTCACGAATGGAGGGTTCACACACACACAGAATCGCATGCACATACACAGTCACACGTACAGACATGTGTACACACATGCACACATGCACATATATGCACACACATTTGCACATGCACACACATGTGCACACACACAAACTTTCACATAACACATAAACACACACAAAGACATGTACACACAGCACACACATGAACACACATGCACATATGCATGCACACACATGCAGGTACACACATACACATAGGCATGGACACACACAGGTGTGCACACACATGCATGAACATACACAGGCATGCACACACATGCATGCACACACAGGCAAGCACACATACATGAACAGACACACACAAGCATGCACACACATGCATGCATGCAACCCTGGCCGCTTTGCTCACATACCTATAGTTACACGCTTGCTGTGGCTCCATCGTGGAGGCAGTAGGAGACCAAGCTCTGCACAAGTGGTAGCACTGGGGATGGAACTCAGGGTCTCATGATAAGGCCGCTGGCCACTGAGCTACCCTCTGGTCTTTCTAACCATCATTTTATTGGTTTTGTGTATTTGTTTTTGGTTTGGGGGCCACACTTGGTGTTGCTCAGGGCTTCCTCCTGGCTCTTCACGCAGGGATGACTCCTGGCAGTACTCAGGGAACCTATGGGGTGCCGGGCATCAAAGCCAGGTTGGTCGTGTGCAAGGCCAGCGCCCTCCCTGCTGTCCGACTGCTCCTGCTCCTGCCCGCTAACCCTCCTTTCAAGCCTTGGCTTGATTGTCGCTTCCCTGTGGCCCATCCCCGCCTCCTTATTGACAAAAATCCACTTCCTACATCCTTCCTCTCCTGCTAACCATCTCTTCATGCCCCCTCACATCTTCTAAGGTTCTGTGATGGGCAGATTTCTTGGTGCCTGCAGGCTTCTGCCCTGGGGCTCCTACATACCTTCTCCTTCGATCACATCTGAATCTAAACGCAGCTGGCGAGTGATGTCATTCAGACCCCAACTCACAGGCAGACTTGGAGAAAGGGACTACCCTCCCGGCCCTAACCTGGTGAGACAAGGTGGGTACTTTCCTGGGCAAGAGGGTCCAAGGGGTGAGGGGTCAGCAGGCTGGGCGCTGCTGGCTGTGAAGATGAGCGGCCATGTGGCTGGGTGCAGAGAGCCCCTGGGAGCACTGAGAGTATCTCCAGCAGCCGCGGCTACGTGCAAGAGGACGCTGAGCTCCAGGGCATCTGCAGCCCAGCTCCCACCTTGCTTCCAGCCACTGGGATTCTGGATGCAGCCTGGGGCTGGGACTCCAGGCCAGGCCTGCCTGGGACATGAGGCCAGAGCGGTTGGAAGCTGCTGCACGTGTGCCTGTTTGTTTGGGCAGCGATTGGCAACAAGTCCAGCAAACGACACGCTTCTCTTACGGGAAGGGCAGCTCTGGCAGCACTGGGTCTTGGCCCGGTTCCCTTCTACTATGACCTCAGGAGGTGCTTAATAAAGAGCTCTGTGGAGCCGGGGAGGGGGGTGGTGTTCCAGCATCTGCACAGCCTTGGCCCCTGTGGCACCCTGGTGGCCAAGGGCATGGACCCTGCCTGTAATGAACAAGCCTGGCAGGCGTGCTCAGAGAGGGCAGGGCAGAGCCTGCTTCTCTGCTGCCCTTCTGGCTGCTCCCGAGAAGATCCTCATTGGCCCCAGCGAGCATCTATTCCCGGAGGACCGTGGCTGACATTTCAGAGCTCCCCTAGACAGTCACGGTGACCCTCCTCCCACTGCACTCAGGGCGAGATGGCTTGGGGGAAGCCTGGACACCTGGGATGGCCCTGTGTGGCAAAGGAAGCCTCTGGAACACTTGGCTGCCTGCGTCATTAACCTATGAAAGCGAAAGCCTTCAGTCCTGGTGCCAAGGTGAGGCGCTGGGCGTGGGGCCGGGGTGCACCTGCATTTCTTTCATTTGAAACATGTCAAAGCCTGTCACGGTCCCTTCCTGGCACCTGGCACCTGCGCTGTGGAATCCTGGCACTGTGGGCCCCTCCCATCAGAGGATCGGCGGCCGGGTTGAGGTCTGTGACGAGGCCAATGTCCCCTCCTTATCACGTTCCTGTCCCAGTTCCTGAACAAATCAGCTTAGGTTGCTTCTCTGCTTCAAATCCTGGGATGCTGCCTCTTGGCATTTAGGGGGAAAAAAATCTCCCCCTTCCAAGAGCCTGTCTTTTTTTTTGGGGGTGTGGGTGGTCACACTGGGTGATGCACAGGGGTTACTCCTGGCTCTGCATTTAGGAATTAGTCCTGGCAGTGCTTGGGGGACCGTATGGGATGCTGGGATTCGAACCCGGGTTGGATGCATGCAAGGCAAACGTCCTACCCGCTGTGCTATCGCTCCAGCCCCCTCAAGAGCCTGTCTTGTCCCCTCATTGCCCTCTCACTCTGAGGGTCTCCTTCCAGCTCTACAAATCCTGCAGCTGGGACTGGAAAAGCCTGAGCAGGGGTTCGGGTGCTTGCCTTGCTCCAGGCCACCCTCGGGCTGGATCCCCAGGACCGTGATAGGGGACCCTTGAGTACTGCCAGGGGTGACCCCTGAGCACCCCAGCGTGTGGCCTTAGAACCAAACACCAAAACCAAACTCTGAGGCTGATGCGTGTCTCAGGGGCTTTTGCGCGTGTGCCCTTGCTCTGATCCTCACCTGAAGATTTCCTGAGTGGAGCGGACTTGGCAGAGCCAGGAGCAACCCCGGAGTGTAGCTGGGTATGCTCCCCCCACCCCCCCCCCCGAGAAAAACAAAACAATACAAAGAGAATAAAATGAAATGGGCGTCTGTGCCTTGGCTGCCCTGAGTTTTCCCAGGAGAGAAAGGGAAGAGACAACTTTGTGCCTGCACAGGCTGCTCAATACTAACCTGAAGACTCCCCCCGCCCCCTCTTCCTCCTGATGTGCCCGCGGGGTCATGGCACAGCAAGAAAGGGGCTGATAATGCCTGCACTGCCCGTGTTCACCGCGGCGTGCAGTGGTAAGGTGCTGGATGCACAGTTAGCTTTGTGGAACCGTGCCACCATGCCACCATGCTGTTGTCTGTTCCCTGTGACCTGTCTTGTGCTCCCTGAGGGCAGAGCCTCAGACAAAGGGGGGTGGTTCTTCTAGGTGAGGTGGTCCCACGAGGCAGGAGGTGGCCCGTGGGCTCGGGACTGGGAAGGGCTTGAGGAGAAGCCACTGAGCTGGTCCTGCTGGGGCCCTCTGAAGGGTGTAGAATGCCCCTAAGAGTCCCCTCTGGCAGCCAAGAGGTTAGATGGTCAGCAAGTGCTTCCTGCCCCTTTGGTGGGAGGTTTCACTTCCGTGGATGCATTGAGAGCGGCCTGGCCACCTCAATGTCTGCTGGGTCCTGGAGGGCAAGTAGAGGTTAGCCAGGCGACGTGTGATAACAAGCTACTCAACCGTGGGAGCAGAGGCCTGGAGGGGCACCCTTGGGCTACCTGCTGCCCCCCACTGCTGCTCTGGGTGGGCTCAGCCTGGCGGTGTCTTTAGATGAGTGGACAGAAGGCTGCAGAGCAAGTCACAGAGAGAAGCCCTTGGCCTTGGAGCCAGAGAGATAGCACAGTGGGCAGGGCGCTGGCTTTGCGTGCAGCTGCCCTGAGTTGAGTCCCCGGCAGCCCCTGGTGTCCTCAGAGTCCCACCAGGAGTGATCCTTGAGCGCAGAGCCAGGAGTCAGCCCTGAGCACTGCCTGGTGTGGCTCACGAACATAAATAAACAAAGGTCTGGGTCAGGGATTTACAGGGGTGTGGACCCCCGGCACTGGCTGTCTCATACTTGCCTTCCCCTCCCTAACAGGTCATTGACTAAAATCCTAGGATGGAGAGAAGGCCCAGGGAATGAAGGTCTGGCTTTGGGCCTCCTGGCTGCAGTGGTGTGTGTGTGTGTGTGTGTGTGTGTGTGTGTGTGTGTGTGTGTGTGTGTGTGTGTGTGATGTCTGTGTCCACCTGTCTCACCTGGCACACTTGGGACGGTGGTGGAAATTGGGGAGACTGCACAGGTGGGTCCATTCCAGACCCTGGCTCTAGATGTGTGTGTGTGGGCGGTCCTCCATGTCCCTGTCTGCCATGCCTCACCAGGGGGGGCGGGTGTCTTGAGTCATCTCTTTCCTTTCTCTCCTGGGAAAAGTCAGGGGAGTGCAAGTCCTGGGCAGACAAGACACGGTGATCCCTGTTTTATTTTATTTTAACTTTTTTTTTTCCTGGGCGAGCACTCCCAGCTATGCTCAGGATCCGTGAGCTAAGGTAGGTTCAGAGCCACAGTGGGGGCTGCCCCCTCCTGTCTTAAGGCAGCCCAGTCTAGCCCCCTACTCTCTGCCCCAATCTTGGCTGGTTCTACTGAACCTGAAAACAAAGAGCTGGCACCCGTGGAGTGTTTGCAATGACAGTCAGGGTGGGTGGTGGGGTGGTTAGCAAAAGAAAAGGAGAAAGGAAGAAAGGAAAGAAAAGCCAGTGAGATCAGACTGTCTCTTCAGCGGGAAAGAAATCTCACTGGAGCAGTGGCGCAGAGTGTAATGCTGGCCCTGCCCTTCTCTGCTCTGGCCCCCAGCTCCTGCTGGTGTCTCGAGCCCCAAACTGCCACGGACCCTGTCTCTCAGGTCCTAGTTAAAGTCTTGTTCTTCAGATGGGAGGTGCTTGGCCCAGGACCCGGCTGGCTGCAGCTGACACTGTCCTGGCTGGCCGTGGGGGGTGAGAGGGCTGGAGGGTGGGTGAGGCTGGCCACCTGCACCCCTTACCTGCTCGTCCACCTGATGTCCGCTCCTCCTGTTCCTGATCCCACTTTCTGTGCTTCCTAGCTCATGGCTCGCTCCTCCCAACACCCCCGCTAGGACCACCTGGGACTCAGAGCCTGTGCCCATCACCCAGCCTGAGCCCTGGCTCTGAGGAGGAGCAACTGGAGCCCCAGGGGACCCTCCCCAGTGGGGGAGCTCAGAGGCAGGGAGCAGGGAGGGGATTGTGAGCAGCCGGAAGGAAGGCATGGGTAGAGGGAGCTGAGCGCCTACAGCCAGTAGCCCAGGGTTCTGAACACTGGGGATCCCTTCAGGCCGGTGCTGGGACGATGAAGCCCATCCCAGGCTCAGTTTCCCATATGCAAAGTGAGAGGCCAGTTGGAGTGGATTCAAGGAGGGCAAATGAGGAGGGAGGGAAAGAGAGGCAGATGGGAGGGGAAGGAAGGTGGACTGTGGGTCGGGGAGGGGGAGCTGCAGAGAGGAGGAAAGACTGCTCCAGAAGGCGAGGGGCCGGGGCAGGGGTGCGGGTGAGCTGGGATTCGGAACACTCTTTCCCACAGCCAGGAAGTGGGGGAGGAGCTTACTGAGTCCCCTGGCAGCAAGTTTGGAAGAATGTTCCAGATGTTCTGGGGGAGAGTCAATATCGCCAGTGTAGGAGCAGCAGGGGAGGAGGGACCGTGTGTGTATGTGTGTGTGTGTGTGTGTGTGTGTGTGTGTGTGAGTGTGTGTGTGGATGTGGATGTGAGTGTGTATGTGTGAGTGTGCATGAGTATGTCAGTGTGTGTGAGTATATGTGTGTGAGTGTGTATGTCAGTGTGTGTGTGTGTGAGCGTGAGCGTGTGTGAGTGTATGCGTATGTAACTGAGTGGGTGTGAGTGTGAATGTGTGTGTGAGTGTGTAAGGGTATTGTATGTATGAGTGTGCATGTGAAGTGTGAGTATGTGTGCGTGAATGTGTGTGTGGGTATGGGTGTGAATGTGGGTTTATGTGTCTGCGTGTGTCTGTGTGCGTGTGTGCGTGTGTGTGTGTGTGTGTGTGTGTGTGTGTGTGTGTGTGTGGCAACTCAGGGCACCAGCTCTGTGCCAGAGCCCGGCAGCTGCTCAGCCCCAGCTTGGTTCATCTCCTCCCCACCAGGGCTTGGGTGGCAGGAGGAAACTGAGGCTCAGAGAGGAAACCCTCCCTTGTGAAGCTGGGGGCCACTTGCAGTGCCACCTGCTGTCAAGGCGGCCCCCTCCTCCTGAACTGTGCTGTCAGTGCAGGCCTGGCCTGAGGAGTCCAAAAAGCCCTTGGGTTGGCGATGGGGGGCACTTTTCTGTCCCATTCCTGACCCCCTGCTATGAGTTCATGTGTCCGATGTCTTGGGTGGCGGAAAAACACCTCCCCAGGCCTCCCCAGCTGAGGAACAAAGAGACTGGAACTCACAGGTAGATGGTAAAAGTAGCCCAAGTTGAACACCCTGTATGGACACCCTCAGAGGTTTGAGGTATAGGACTGCACGTAGGTGTGATTGATCTTTTACAGAGGCAAAGCGTTTAGACAGAGGCAATTCTCTTGGGGGGATTAACATAAGGAGATGTCTGTCTCCTGGGGTATCTATCTTACTTTTCTCTTTCCCTTGCTACTTAATACTTGCAGTTATTTGGATAAACACAGTGAGAGATATAGATTCCAAACACTTAGTTCTCTGGGCTCCGAGGGCAAGCAAGGCTTTTACCGTAAATCCCAGACTCAGCCCTCAGGCTGGTTCAGCTTGTCCTTCCCCGTGGGGTACTCTCTCTTCAGTCACAATGACTTGCATCAAGACCATGCCTTTATGCTTTCTAGGCTGTCCCATTTCGATGCTGGAGTAGCTCTACCGCTTGCCCCTGGTCCATCCAAGTCCCACAGTGGGCCCACCTTTTTTGGGGTGTTAGGAACTATGGAAACTGAAGCGTGCATCAAGTAATTATGACAGATGCCCAGGAGTAGATATATTTCAGAGCCAAGCAACCCCCAAATATTAATAGTAGAGCATTAATGGTCTTTCTGTGTTTAAGCGAAGAACGTTGCTCTATAGTAAAATATGAAAGGACTATAGGGGAGATAGAAAAGCAAGTAATTCACTATAAATACAAAGTCCAGAGTCACCAGGTTTGACATATAAGTAACCAAGCCTGACTTGGGGAATTATAAAAGGAGGTAAGGCACAAAGGAAAGATTAAAGATAAACTCAGAGGATTAGGGGTGCTCCTAAGAGCACTGTAAGCTTCTCTGTGTGTGAGGGGAAGGGGCAATTCACTGATGTAGCCTAAAACACTTAGGGTTAATATCCAACACCCACCACCACCAAGGTGCTGAGTCATTCAGGATGCATTAGTCAGGGAACCAAATACCACCAGCACAAATATTAAATGTTAGTGTCAGGCTTGCTCAATTCCACTTGACAACAGCCCCCAAGGCTGCACAGTTATTTTCCTTTTCTCTGACACCCCCAGTAGCTCCTGTGTGCCTCTGCCGCACATGAGAATACCAAGCAGATCTTGGAAGGAATGTGCACTTCCCTCGTGGGCTTGAAGTGGCTGCAACTGCTCCAAGCATCACAGCCATACCCAGCTGCTTCCAGAAGCGGACAATGACTGGCTTCCTACTGCTCATTTCTTCTGCCAGGCAAGGAAACCTTTCCCAGAAGTTCCCTGGCAGACTTTCTCTCTTGTTTTGCTGGCCAGCACTGTGCCATACGCCCTCTGTCCCCCACAGAGCACCGTCACCAGGCTCCAGCAGGACTAGCTTAGACCACTTGTGATTCACCCTCCAGGGCTAGGAGGGCCTCAGCCTTTCCTGGCTTCTGAACAACACGGGGCTCTGTTACAAGGACTGTCCCCGCTGCCTTCTCCCCCCCCCCGCCCCCCCCCCCCCGCCTACTTTCCCTGCTCCTCCCCTTTTGACACTGGGCAGCAGGAACCTTTCCCCGCGCCACGCCTGGGAGGCTCCCCTCTGGCCAGCTCAGGACAGACAAGAGAGTGGCTTCTCCGGAGACAGAGGGCCCAGTGTGGGTCTGGGCCCGGGCTGACGCAAGACCCGGTCACTGATCCGTCTCCAAATCCCTGGGTGCTGATCTCAGAGCTGTCCCAGCCTCAACCCATCCCTCCAGCAAACACAACTAGGAGGAGGCTTGGTCCTACCAGTTTTTGTGTTTGTTTATATTGGGTCATTGGCTTGTTTTTGTGCCACACCTGAAGGTGTTTGCGGGGGTTTCTTCTGGCCCTGTGCTCAGAGGTCACTCCCAGCAGTGCTTGGGGACCCTATGCTATGTGCATGAGGCAGATCCACACAAGGCAGGGGCCTTAGCTGCCCCTCGAGTGTGTCTCCCACCCTACAATCACTATATGAGTTCACTGTCCCTTTCAACGACCATGGCACTGAAGCCACCCTCGTGTAGGGCAGGGAATGAGCCACACGCAGCTGAGACCCGCCTGTAGCTGGGCTGTGGTTGTGGAGGTCTGGCTCTGACTCGGCTCTCTTCAGCCCCACCTCTGAGTCCTGGTTCTGTGCTTTTCCAAAAGCCGGTCCCCTGAAGCCTTGGGCACGGCCAGCGGGGCTGTGGATGGAATAGGCCTGGACTGCTTATCTGCCAGTGGCTTTTGGAAAAATCCAAGCCCTTTCTGAATTTGAGGGAGGGCAGTGAAACCACAGTGAGGCTTGACCTCCGAGGGACGAGGGACGCAGGGCGAGTTAGAGGGAAGATCGGTGGCCTGTGGTGGATGCTGGGGAAATAATCGGTATGATGACAGGAGACCTTATCCAAAGGGAGCTTCAAATTCCAGCTCTCAGCTGGCTGAGCTGTGTGACCCTGGGCGAGTCCTTTAACTTCTCTGGCCCTGGCATCTGGATCTGCATATTGGAGGTAGTGTTGTGGACCCTTTCAGGCTGCGTTGAGGATGAAATGCAGTAAAGCCCACGGAAGCAGGTTGTAAGCTGCAGTGTGCTCCCTAAATGTGCAAGGTTATCACCACTCTGGGTGACAGCCATCTCTTTTCCGCATGGATCCCTTCCGGCTCACTTGCAAACAGGGGGCTGCGTGCCTGACTCCCCTCGCTGCTCCCTGCCGGCACTTGAAGCAGCTGCTGGCTGTGCAGGCATCCAGACGCTGATTGATTTAACAGACGGGCTCCTTGGAGCCGACCCAGAGACATTGGCCTTGGAGTCTGAGCCTGGTGCAAGGCACAGGACCTACTGCAGTCACTGTTCCAATAAATGCATCCTTACCGACTGTGACACACGTGCGGGGAGGTGTTGTGAGTAGGGAGACTCAGAACTAGCTGTCCCCATTCCCTGAGGAAAAGAAACCATCATCCTGGCCCTTCCTTTCTCCCTGAAGAATTCAGCCCCATCTGACATCCCCATGGACACGCTCTGCCCAAGGGCTCCTGCCCATCTCCCAGACTGGAAGGACATGCCCAGGAAAGCTGGGCTTTGATCAGGCTTGGTCACTGCTCTGAGTCTAGGCTTATAATATTATCTGTAAAGCATAGGTGTGGATAGACAATGGTAGGGTGGATGGGTGGATGGATGGAAGGAGGGAGGGATGGATGGAGGGATGGAGGGATGGAGGGATGATGAATAGAATGATAGATGGAGGGATGGATGGATGGGTGGATGGAGGAATGGATGTATATCCATCAATCCATTGATAAATGGAGGGATTGATGGGTGGGTGGATGGACAGATGAGTGGATGGATGCATAGATGATAGATGGACAATGGATGGATGATGATGGATGGATGGGTGGGTGAATGGATGGGTAGGTAGGTGATAGATGGATAATAGAAGAAGGACAGAGGATGTATGCATACATGAAAGAAGGGAGGGAAAGGTGGAGTAATCCCAGCTGGTGTTTGACCTCTGTTCCTGCTGAGGGAAGGAGGAGGTCCAGTGCTGAGACTCTGCTCGGCCCCTGACCACTGTTACCAGTAAGGAGTGGGCTGGAGTGGATCCAGAAGGAGCTTGGATGCGACCTTCTCCCTCGCTCTGGGTCCAGGTCTTCCTGGGGCACCGAGTCCTGATACTGGACATGCCCAAATCTCTCCTCATTGATGGCACATCCAAATGGCCTGCCCCAGGAGCACTAGACCAGGAGCCAGACAAACACAGGGTGCAGTCCCACCTGGGTGTTCTCCTCACCATACGGTGGGGGATAAAGCACCTGAGCAATGCAAGCTGGAACCCGATCTGTGCATGGCAGCGAGGTCTAAAGGAGATAATACCTGCAGCGAGCTTGGCCAGGCTTGTGAAAAGGCCTTTCAAAAAAATTAAAACAAAGAAACCATTTACTGGAGTGCCGACTTGGGGCTAGACAGGGTGAGAAGTGATTGATTTCATTTTACCTTCACATCCAGCCTGGGGTAGGGGGAAGTAGCTACTATTACTCTCATTTGCAGGATGAAGAGGAACGGAGGTACTGACAGACTGAGCCATTCGCCCCCAAAGCAGACAGCCAGTGACCAGGCAAATCAGGGATTTAAACACAGAGAGTCAAACTGCATGCAGACTGCTGAGCCGGGGTCGGTGAGGGCGAGCAGAGGAAGGTGTTCTGGGCAGGGGGGTCTGGACACGGGGAGCTGGGTCCCTAATGGGCAGGGATCTCCCAGAACCAGGTGTGGGGGACAGCCAGGAAGCACAAGTTCTCACTGAGGAGATGCAGGGACCAGGAGCTGGCTGCAAGAGAACTTCTGCCTTGTTCTGTTTTTAGAAGTTTAGAACACTGGATCTGTGCCTTTGGGGGGCTGTTGCCGGTGTGGGGGGGATGCTTCTGGTTATGAAATCAACACATGCTCAGTTTAGAAAACAGGGACATGACTTACAAGCATAATAAAAAAGTAAATAAAAATGAGCCCAAATGTCCCTCTCCTTGACTCCCCGCCGCTGGCCGCCTTGCACGGTTGATTTGTCTGCTCATGTTTACCGCCTCCTCCCATCAACCAGACCCTTGTTCTGGGCTCTGGCGTCAGCGCAGGGACAAGACGGACATGGTCCTGGCCCTCTTGGACCTGACACTTGGCAGGACGGTGGTGTTCCTGGGTGTGGTGCCGGGAGGGCTGGGAAGCAGAGGGAGAAACCAGGAGCTTCTGGGGGTCCCGTTTCACATTCTTCCTCCCCACGGACTGGTGAGCGTTGCTCACAGGAAAAATTTTGAAAAGCTGTGCTGGGTGGAGAGAGTCCCCCCCCGCCCTCCACTGCAGCTCCTAAGCCCTGAGAACAAAGTCTGGGGGCCTCCCCCACCCCAGGAGCCCCTGTCCTAGTTTCTCATTCTCTTGGGTGCTCACATCCATCTGAGTCGAGGCTGGCCGCACCCCCCCCACCCCTCGAGCCCGTGGCCCAGATCCCGGGGAAGAGTGAGTCAGTGGGCGGGAGTCTCCCAGGCCTGCCGCCCCCCGGGGTTCGGTGGGGACAGCACAGACAGGCGGGTGGCTCCGGGCCAGCAGGGTCAAGGTTAAGGGACAGGCCTCTTATCCCCCAGTTCTTTCCTTGCCGCCAGCCAGATGAGGTGCGGCTGGCCAGGACAGGGGCTATAGCCGCAGTCCCTGGCCCTGTCTTTCCCCTTCTTTCTGCCGCAGTGACATCTTTGCTCGCAGCCCCTCTGGGTGCCACGACGATCTCGGAGCACTCATGAGGGAGGATGGCCCCGTCTTCGTCCTCTTGTTGTTCAAGAGCCCAGAGCAAGGGCCATGAGGAATTATGCTCTGCTCTCCTACCCGCACCTCAGCTCTTTTTTTTTTTTTTTTTTTTTTTTTTACATTTTGGGTCTCACCCGCATCTATACTCAGGGGTTACTCCTGGCTCTACACTCAGGAATCACTCCTGGGGGTGCTTGGGAATCCATATGGGATGTTGGAGATGGAACCCGAGTTGGCTGTGTGCAAGGCAAACCCCCAACCTGCTGTATTATTGCGCAGGCCCTACCCTCAGCTCTCGAATATCTTTTATGCCCCACGGATATGGGGGAGTCACAGATTGGTCCAGACAGTGGTGGGATGATGAGGCAGCTGGACACAGTTGTCCTTCCCTCCTGGTCAGGGGAGGCCTCAGACGTCTCTGGGAGAGGCATGGACACAGGGCGCCACGGCACATCGATGTAGCAGGGGTGCTCCCTTCACCCCTAGGTGTGGCTTGCACTGGCACATGTCCTGAGTGCAGGGAATAGGCACTTTCTTCCCTGCTGGGTCTGCGTGCTCAGATGGTGCCCGGAGCTCAGAAGGTGCCAGCCATGCCCTGGTGACCTCGTGGCTGCCGAGTGAGTGCACACAAGGGTGCTCCGGGCGTAAACCACTCCCATCCCCTAAGCTTATTTAGGTTTACACATCCGCCGGGGCACTGAGATATAGAGGCACAAGCATGTACCTCAGCTCAGATCGAGGGGCCGACTGTGTGTGAATCTATCAGTATATGGGCATGAAGCAGCGCCCACAGGAGCCTCCCACGTGCAGAGCCGCACCCAAGCACACAGAGGCATGTTCCTTCATGGGAACACAAGGCATCACAGGGATATATACAAGACCCAGAGTGGGCTGTTCTCTGACTCTCTCTCCGTGCCCGTGGGGCTCAGGATGGAAACTTTGGAGATGGACTAGCACCTCTGAGATACTCAGGATCTGGGGGAGATGACTGACCTTCCTTGATAGACCCCACCAGCCTGTGGCTGTGCTGGCAGCTCCAGACAGGCCTAGAGGCCTGGGGCTTAGGAGGTGGTGCTTGGGGCATGTGGTGTCCAAGAGACAACACAACACACAATACACAGGGTCCTTTAGTCTCTGGTATTTGCTTAAACAAACATCTACATCTGATACACCTTGCACCTTACACAAACTGGCACAAGTGGGCATCCCTTGCGCTGTCTGGCACACTTCTCATTGACTGGTATGTTGCCATCATCCCACAAAGCTCGGGACTGCTGGAACACTTTGACACGGGCACAGGTGGGCACAGGATGGCACTGACTGATGTAGGTTGACACACCTTGGCACTGACTGGCATGGGTTGGCAATGATGGCTCTCCTTGGTACTATCTGGCACACCTTGGCACTGGCTAGCACAGTTTGGCATATATTGGTACCAGCTGGCACACTGGTGGAAACTGGAAACCGATGGGCACAGGTCAGTACACATTGGCATAGGTTGGCACTGGCTGGTACACACTGCTACTGCCTGGCATTGACACCGGTTGACACTGGCTGACATATATTGGTACACATTGGCACCTATTGACACTTACTGACACAACTTGGCACTGGCTGACCCAGGTTGGCACACTTTGGCATTGACGGGCATAGGCTGACACACACTGAAACTAACTGGTATGTGTTGGCACACATTGGCGCTGACTAGAACAGGTTGACTGGCACAGGGTTGTGACTTTGTGGGCAGCTCCTCTTTGGCTCTGAGGGTCACGTTGCTCACAGGGCCCGGACACCCTTGCCACCCTGGAGATGGGGAGGTGACCAGAGGGGGCCCATCACATCCGTCGCAGGAACAGTGGCCAGAGCTCCGCGGGAGACGCTCCTCCCTGCCTCCTCCTGACATGCTGCTGCCCCCTGTAGCCACGGGCCCCACCTGCAGTCCTGCGCCCCCAGCCCCAGGATTCTAAAGCTGTTGCCTCCCATCCCCCGCGCTGCACGTGGTCTCCCCTGCCCCCCAACCCATTCCCGGTTCACCAGTGTCAGTTAGTGCCAAGATGTCCCTGCTCTAGGTATTCATTTAAACAAAGAACCAGGATTGAAGGATGTGTGTATGAGAGAGAGAGAGAGAGAGAGAGAGAGAGAGAGAGAGAGAGAGAGAGAGAGAGAGAGATTCCAGTTTGATCCCTGACCCTGCTCACCTGATTACCACTGGCCCCCTCTGGGGGAAACTGGATATCCCCAACCCTCTGCCTAAATACATTGTATAAAACTTGCTTTTTGGGCTCCACCCAGCTGCACTCAGCGCTTACTCCTGGCTTCGTGCTCAGGGATCACTCTTGGCGGTGCTCAGGGAACCATATGGTGCTGCCGCCCGGACCAAGCAATGTTGGCTGCATACAAGGCAAGAACCTTACCCACTGTACTATCTTTCCAGAACTCTGAAGTCCCCCAGATTTTTCTTTTCTTTTCTTTTTTTTGAATAACAGTGGCAATGATTATTTTGGTAAAAACACATCATTCAGTGATCTCTGTGTGTGCTTCTCCCCACCTCCAGACGTGTATAGAGTAGGTACTCCCACCCCCCACCCCTTCAAAAAAAATTAGCAGAAAGTTGCCCAACTGCAAAGGCAGCATCTGGGAACTTGGCTGGGTTTTACCCTGAGGTGGGCGGTTGGGTCGGGAGCGCACATGTGCACTGCAGGTGGGCGCCTCTCGGCTGCTGAATGCCCAGTGCGCCTTGCGGTTTTGCCCAAGTCAGGCGACACATCCTCTAGAGCGCCAACTTGAGAAACGACTTTCGATTTCCAGCCACCTGTGATGTATGGGCTGGTTCTGGCTGGCCAGCTGCGGAGGGAGGAACCTGAGCCTCGGGCTGGGGCCTGCCTCGCAGCCTCACTTAAGGGCTCCGGGCAGCCAACCCAAAGCTGGCATGGCAACCGGAGCACTGTCCTGCTGACGGCTGCTGCATCCGAGGCCCGCCGCGGGTCCCAGCTGAGGGCGGCCAGGGAAACTGGCTCTGCTGGGGCCTGGGAGCCCTCGCCCAGCCTGGCTGCCAGATTCAGCAAATCAAATTATCAATCCCCCATTTTGACTGGTTCCTTCCTCTGTCCCCTTTGTCGTGATCCCTGAGGGTTGCACACTTGGGTGCCCGCCCACTCCTGGCCAAGGTGTGCCAGAGGTCACAGGTATTGTGGGGTCGGGGATCACTCTCATGGCCTTGGTTGATGTACTACTGAGCCCGCCTCCCCGTCCCCCCGCCCCGCCTCTCCCATACCTACAGCATTTGGGTTTGAGAAGAGGATTAGATGCCTTTTCATGGCTTGTTTTTATGTGACTGGTATTCAGGCACTGGTCTCTGGGGGGCTGTTCAGTTCCAGAGATTGAACCCTGGTCTCCCATAAAGCATGTGATCCAGGCTATTGAACTATCTCTCTGCCCTACTCCCCACTACCTACTTATGAAGTCCAAGGACATCCGCCCCGCCCCTCCTCCCCATCCCATGGGGAATGAGCCTCACATCCCAAAGCAAGGTTCTTTGTTGACCTGACGTGAGATTGGATAGAATCTCTGTGAGGGTCCCTCTGACCCCAGCTGCATGATCCTGGGTAGAACACCTCTTCTCTGATTAGCATTCGCCCCCAGACAGTGGGGAGAGCCTACAGTCTCGTGGAGGGATGGGGGCGGTGCTCAGGAGGTTGTGCGGACTGGCAGAGAATGAACACGCGCTGCAGAGTCAGCCTGCACGAGTTCCCATTCCCACTGGGGAATCGTGAGTATCTGCTGAAGTTTCCTCCTGAGGAAAAACCTAAAACAGCAAGAGAAGACGATCAGGGCTCTTTCTCCGAAGAGTTCAGGGTAGGACGAACTAAGGCAAATATATGCATAGTAAAGAGCTTGGCAAACAGAAAGCAATAAAGGAGGATTTGGCAATGTTGCTGCCTTATGATCGCAGTGATTACCTACCGCTAGCGTGATTTCTACCAATGTGTCCCTCGCGTTTTTTTTTCTGTTTGTTTGTTTGGGGGCCATATCCAGAAGTGCTCAGGGTTTATTCCTGACTCTGTGCTGAGGGACCACTTCTGGCAGGCTTAGGAGACCACATGGGGGACTGGGGATAAAACCTGGGTTGGCTGCCTGCAAGGCAAGCACCTTACCTGCTGCTGCATTCTGGCTCTGGTCCTGATGTGTCCCTTATGACTTGGTACTCTCTGGAACTTGTCCCTTCCCTCTGGCCTTATCCACATTGGTAGGAAGCAGATGTGTGCACCCTTTCCGACAGCTTTAGTCCCGAGTTCAGGTAGAGGAGAGTGGCCGGGAGAGAGAATGGAAGTGTGGTTTCTGCAAGGAAAGGCACCTGCAGCTCACCCACTGACCCAGGATGTCTGGGGAAGGGATGAGGGGGAGCAGGGCAGGGCAGGGCAGGGCAGGGCAGCTTGTGGCAGTCAGCCATGAGATCCCCCCTACCCTGATACCTGATGGTGCTGCAGAAAATTGTGTGGAATGGGCAGAGATGGGAGGGCTGGCCTGGATGGTGAGTTTGGAGCTGAGGATTCTGCCCCCCCTGCTAAAGGATACCCCCCCCCCCGCTAAAAGATAGCTCCAGGGTCCGGGGATGTGGTTGAGTGGCAGAGTACCTATCTAGCAGGGACAAGACCATCTTTCAGCCCTGGCATCGCTTGATCTCCTGAGCATCTCCCGGGATGACCCCTCCCAGGAAACCTCAAAGTCATCTCAATCCTGCCATGTCCTGGCTGGTGGGAGAAAGCAGAGGTGGGGACATTCTCCTACACGTGGCTGCAGCCACGGCCCTTCTGGGCACCACCTGGGGGTCTCCCAAACACTGCCAGGCATGACCCTTGAACACCACGGGGTGCCGGGGGGGGTGTTGCTTTCCCAAAACAAACAGGAAAACTTTCCATGCTCAAAACGGAATTCCTGATTCCACATCCCCACCCCAGCCCCAGCAGGCAGCTGCATTCTGGGCAAACCAGGCTCCTCCTCCAGCAACTCAGCCAGGAACCCAGGCCCCTGCCCTCTCCTCTTTCTTGTGTTATTTACATCCAGATCCATCAGGACTTTTTTATTGGGGGCGGGGGAGGGCGGAAATTCCTAAACTGCGCTCATGGGGTGTGGGGGCCACCTCCAGTGATACTCAATCAACCAACCAGATGGGATCGTTTCAACGCTCGAGTCTGGCATTGCAGTGTTTTAGAACCTCCAGAGCCACAATCTGCAGTGTTGGAGGTGGGACATGTGGTGTGGGAGGTCCACTGGGGTCTCTGAGCCTGCCAAGTAGGTGCCCCTGAGCCCTAGCTCTCTCCCGGTCCTGAGCAGGGAACCTTAAATCCACAGATCCTGCCTCCCACCCCAGATGGGGTGTCCCTGGGCTCTGGCAGGGACCTCCTCCCTGCTCCTATCTGGCTCTAAAATTTGGCTTCTAACCTCTTCCTGGAAGACTTCCCTGATCACCAACAGGCCACTGGGGTGGGGTACTCAGGAAACGCATATGGAAGGAAGTCTGACTTTCTGGGGCTGGGGGGAATGCAGCGGGAGGAGGGAGGAGGAGGGCGGGTGACAGTGTCCCGGGCTCCGTAGACCCGTGGCCGGAACAAGCCAGGGGCCTTCCCTGTTGCTTTCCCCTGGAGAAGCCCACCGGCAAGTTGAGGCCAGGTGTCTGTCAGTGGTGCTCAGTTAACCATCTGGGCAGGGACCTTCTCAGAGAGAAATCCTCAGGCCTCCGTGTGGTCCCGGTCCGGTCCAGTCCGGTCCGGTCCCAGGGAGCTCCTCTCTGGGGAGCAGATGACTCCGACTGCCTGCTTCATCCGCAATCTTTGTCCACTGTATTCACTTGCGGGCTGGAATCCTGGCCAGGAGGGCTCTGGCTGATTTTAATATAAATGAATCTCTCCCCTGCTCTCCACAGCCCCGACTGCTCTAAAAGGATAATTAATTGGAATGAAAACACCAGCTCTGGCCTGCAGAGTTGCTCCTCTCGGAGAATTCACGATTCCCTCCTGCAGCCCCGCCACCACCTCCGTGCCCCCCCTCCCGCCCCCCCCCGCCTTGCCTTTCAGGCTCTGGGCAGCGGCATCCAGAGCTGCAGCTGACAGTGCTCAGGGGCCTAGCGCTGCTCAGAGCAATGCTGAGAGGGACTGCGCGGTGCTGGGAATGGAAGCCCGGCCGGACGCACCCCAACGGTGGGACTATCTCCTAGCTCCTGAACTTGATGTCTTAGGAACAACCAGGCAGGGGTCGGAGACAGTGCAACAACAGTGGGGCGCATTCTAGAATATACCTGACCCGGGTTTGATTCCCAACATCACATGGCCTTTGAGCATGACCGGGTGCAGGTGTGGAGGTCCTGGAGCCCTATTGGGGTGGTCTGGGGACTCTGCAGCCCAGCAGGACCCAAGTAGCATCACATCTTTGGTCACTCGATCCATGCTGCCAGCCTGGATGGTCAGCGGTCAGCTGAGATTCGATGGTGAGGCTGCTCTTCCTGCCCCCAAGAATGCAAGGAGCTGGATATGACTCGGATTCCATTGTCTAGAGTAGGCAACTGAGGCCCAGAGAGGTTGTGGCACTTGCTCAAACTCACACAGCTGGGGATCCAGGATGCAAGCCAGAACAAATGGTGCTGGAACCTTTGTCTACACCCCTGCCCCATGGCACCACCCACCCACCCACCTCCCCTGCCGTGTCTAGGATGCAGAGGAAAGAGATCGCCGACCAGTTCCCACCCATGAATCTCCCACTTGGCCCCACCATCACCCGGCAGCCTCCTCCAGCCGTCATCTCCTGCACAGTCATGTCGGCCCTCTGCCCCCACAGATGGCCCCACTCATGGCTAGATCCACTCTGCTGTGGCGCGAGGGGACCCAGAGTTCTGAAGCCAAATTAGACATAATAAGGAACAAGAGTGCTCAGCTCGAAAGCCCTTGAGAGATCCCCTTCAGACTCGCCACGACAGGCTCCGCTTCCCTCCTGAGTTTGCCCCTCACCCCCGCCCTGAGACCTGCCACCCAACACCAAATCCCCCCTCCCCTCAGCCCACCACCCAGCACAGAATCCCCCTTGCCTCAGCCCCACCATCCAGCATGGAATCCCCCTTCCACCTTTCCACCACTCAGCACGGAATCCTCCTCTCTTTCCTAACCCACCCAGCACAGAATCCTTCCTCCCCCCACCTCACCATCCGAGCATCCCCCTCCCCCCAGCCCACAGTCCAGCATGGAATGCCCCCTCCCCCCACCTCACCACTCAACGTGGAATCACCCCTCCCTCAGCCCATTATCCACCAAGGAACCCGCACCCCACCCCTCACTTCCTGGCCAATGGACATCCCCTCTCGGCATTGAATCTGGTTGAGTTTCAAGGCAGTGCCGTGCGCTCTATTTTCCGGGACAGAAAAGAGGAGCATCAGAACTCTGAACCCTGAATTGGGGAGGGATCTCGCCCAGAACCCATCTGCCTTTGTTTCTATGGGAAAATGCACACGGATCTCTTTCATGCAAAGGGTGGACATGGATTATGCATTTAGCTTCTGATCATCTCAAAATGCCTCTGGCATGGAAAACGGGGCAGCTGGGGAGAAAAGAAAGGCCTTTTTCTCCCTCGCGCTTCCCCACACCCCTTCCAAATATATCACAACACTGCAACGCCCAGCCTCTTCCTCCCACAGTGCTCTGTGTTCGATGCTTGTAAATCCTCCATGGAGGGGACAGTCAGATGCTAGGGAGAAGAGAGTGAAGTGAAAACTGCCATATCAGGTACTCCAGACTCTGGGGCTTCACAACAGAAACTTGTCTCCTGGAAACCCAATGTCTAAGACCCCAATACCCAAGACCAAGGTGTAGGTAATCAGGTTTTTGTGGGGGGGGCTCTCCCCTGGCCTCACAGACAGCCACCTTCTTGCTGGTCTTTCTTCTGTATTACACCTGTTTTCTCATTGTCTCTTCTTTTAAGGACACCTGCCGTAACTGGTTAGCACCCACCCTAATGGACTCACTTGGGATCCACAGTGTCTTTTATTTTTTTTACTTATTTTTATTTTTTTAATTTAATTTATTTATTATATTGAATCATCCTGTGGAAAGTTACAAAGTTTTCAGGCTTATGTCTCAGTTATACAATGCTCGAACACCCGTCCCTTCACCAGTGCACATACTGCACCACCAAAATCCCCAGTATACCTTCCACCCCCACCCCCCACCTCCGCCTGCGTAGCTGATAAATTTCACTTTTACCTTGATTACATTCCATATTTCAACACAAAACTGACTATTGTTGTTGAAGTTTCCCCCCCGCCCCAAACAGCCCTGCTGAAAAGGAAGCATTTGATAATTAGTTTTCCATGGCTGAAAATGAAGAGATGAAGTTGTGCGGCCGCAATCGTGGCCGCACAGTTTGGGATTTCTGTATTTTAGTATTTTAGTAACTAAGTCCAGGGAGATTTATGTTAGAAATTGCATCATTTCCCTTCCTGGGGCAGCATGGGGCTATGGCTTAGTTCACAGTCTAGAGACATTTCTGCAAGCAGCTGCTGGTACCAAAAGCAGTCTAGCTGGCCTCCGGATCGTGGTCGATCAGCCGCAGAGCGGCCACATGAACTTGTGGCCACCAGGTCGCATCTCGGCAGAGATTGCGCTCCACAGTGTCTTTTAAAGAGCCCATTTCCTAATGCAGTCATCTGAGATACTAGAGGTCAGGACTTCAATGTAAGAATCAGGGTGTGAGGGCATTTGGACAATTCAACTTACAGCAGTGCTGTTTTTCCATTTAGAACGTCAAGCACCCTGGTTGGGTGGGTGGGTAGAGGGGAGTTTTAGTTCCTCATGCCAGCAGGCACAGTGGAAGGTGTGCCTAATTGTTTGGGATTCCAAAGTCATAAACGGTCAGCAGAGGTGGGTTGGGCACGTGGTCTGTATTGGAATTTGACAGACACCTCAAAGCTCTTACATCCTGGGATCAGGCCCAGTCTCCTCTAAATCTGGAGCCAAGGAATGACTCCAGAACCTCCAGTGTAGAGCCAGACCCCCGCCACTCAAAGGCACCTCTCCCTCTGCCATACTTTTCAGTTTCCACCAGCCCAGGTGCCAGGGCAAGTGCTTTCCAGGCAGGAGCGAGGGGAGTAAGTCTTCCTCTGCCTGCCACCCGCCCCTGCAATTTGGAGACATGTTTGCCTTTTGAGTGTCACGGAATGATCCCCTTTACCTCTGCTGACTGTCCCACATGGCTGAGGTTTCCCAGGATGTGTTGGGGTTGACTTAACACCTTGAAGGTAAAGATATTTGTTGGGTTATTTTATATCAGTAGGTTGTAGGAAATCCCAATTGGCGCAACGTGTACCTGTCATCCGTGAAAGAGGTGGGATCCCTAAGCTGGTGGAGAGCTGGGGTAAGCCCAAGATTTATCAAATGCAGGAGAATAGAATATTTGAAGTTGGGAACATCTCGTGAAGAGCAGAGAACCGAGGGGATCAGACTCTAGCACTTCGGCTTGAAAGGGAAGTCCACTGGAGCGCCCTCACAGGGAGAACCCGATGTCTGTGGCCTGGGAAATCTGGGAAGTCCGGGTCCCCTCTTATGGCTCTGTGGCTCTGGGGATGTCTCATTTGCATTCCAGACCCTCCGTTTTTTCCATCTGTAAGTGAAGGATGTCCAGCCACATATGCTGTCCAAGTGGTGAGGCCAGCTCCTGGTGCATCACAGGTATGTACAGAATTTCACCACATAGTCATCACATCCTGTTACTTGAGACCAAGAATCAGTTTATAGCCTTTTCCACAGTGGTCACTCCCCACTTTCTAAAAAAAAAGTTGGCATAAAATCTGCAACAATTACAGGGATGAAGAGATAGTCCAGGAGGGAAGAAGTCTCTTGTCCTGCCGTTAACTGCTTAGGCCGTGACCCTGGATTGATCCTCAGCACCACATACGGTGACCCACGTCTTGAACAGCCCCTGAGCACTGCCAGGGGTGGCCTCTAAACAAATCCACTCCAGTTCTTCCTGCCCGTGATCCCTCCCACCACAGTTCGTGTCTCTAGTCTTAGTCTCGCATTCATTTTGTCCAGGTGAAGCCGTTGTCCCACTTCTTGCCTCTTTTCTGCAGGCATGGTCGTACCATAAGCCAAGAGTTGCCTGACCTGTGCAGTCTAGTTGGAGAGCTCCTTGGCTTTCCCATCTGCTGGTGAGTGGGGTGGATATGGTGATAACTGAGCAGCTTCCCATCTCCAAATTTTGTGATTACTTGTCCACTGGGGCTATGAGAGCATAACCTTGGCAAGTAAATTTGGAACCAGTTAGGACCCAACTCTCCCTGACAGAGAATGGCTGGCCTTAGGGGAACCATCTGGGAGGGATGGTTCCAGACCACACTTTTGCCACCATCTTCCCCAAGAACAGGATGGGTGGCAGGACCAGCCCCACCGGTGAGAGAACGAGAGGGGGTTGCTATAATCAAAACGCCAAGTCTTCCATCGATTCCACGCTGACACTTTGCTACAGAGTCAGGCTGACATCCATGACTAATAAGAATGCTTTGTCAAAATAAATTTTTCATTAAAAAAAGAAAGATTCTTGCCAAAGCAGCAGAACCATATCATCCAAGACTCTCTGAGGGAGAACTGGCTTGGAACCAGCTCTGAGCAGACGCCTGCCGCTTGGTCCGCAGAGACCTGAGGCTGGGGTGGTCCTGAGTGCCAAGTCTGATGCTCAAAGTCAAGGTCCTGAAAATGTCTGGGATGATGGGAATAAAGGTGCTCGGAGCTTGGGGTTCTGGGCCAGCCCCATTGGCTGGGCTGAGTCTCAGGCTAAGGCCTCAGGCTCTTGACTGAACGACACGCAGTAGTGTGGGAAAGGCAATGGTGTGGGATGGTGTGGGATGCTTCACGGTCTCGCTCAGAGAGGACCTGTGTGTGGGGTTAGATGAGATGCCTCTAGAAAACGGGCCAGAGCTGGCAATGCTTGGGGCTTACTCCTGGTTCTGCACTCAGGGATCATTCTTGGCGGTGCTTGGGGTGGGGGGCATAAAGGTTGCTGGGGATTAGACGTGGGTCAGCCACATGCAAGGCAAATGCCCTGCTTACTATACTCTCTCTCTAGCTTCCCTTGAGATATTTATTTTTGGTTTGGGAGAACAGAAACTCTTCTTGAGAGGATACTAAGAAAGGGTGAAGTTAGATTCAAGGGGATGGGACTTGGCTCTGGTTTCTTGCCCTACTGTGTCATCTGGGCCAGCCCTCACTGTCCTTCTCCCCTCGGTCCATGCCCCCTGGGCACTAGGCAGGTGACAGAGCAGGTACCCTCTGGATAATGTAACACTGGACCCCACCACATAGGAGTAGCAAGAAAAACTAAAGCTTGGGGGCCAGGGAAATAGTATAGGGCATCCGATTGTACTCATAGGACACTGATTTAATCGCTGGTGCCACATATGGTCTGCAGGGCACTGCCAGGAGTGAGTCCTGCTCGGTGTGATCCCCAAACCAGGCCAAAACCCACTCTGGGGGTCAGAGAGATGAAGCAAGTGGTAGAGCACATGCCCACAGGCGTGAGGCCCCGAGTTCAAGCCCCAGTCCAGGGTAAGCACCCACCAGGTGTAGTCCCTACAGAGAAAAGCATCAGCCTTGCAGTGCGTGCACCACTCAGGGAACAGCGACATTTCCATGGTGTAGGGAGAAAACAGAGGCCCAGAGGTTGAGGAGCTTGTTGGAGGTGGTGTGGTCCAGGCAGCCCAGTTCCACCCACTGCACCTCACTGCCAGTCTGGAAGGAGCCCTAGTGTTTATTTATTTATGAAGCAAAAACAGATTTTTATTTGGAGGTTTTTAGGAAAGGGAAGGAGGGAGAGAAAATGAGAGAGGCAGAATAACGCACTCGAGAGAGAACTGAAGGGCTTCTCCAAGGGTGGAGAGAATCCTTACACACACCCCAGCATTAGATAGGAAAGGGCACGTCTCAAGAGGGGAGATGTGGGCACTACCTGTGCTTGGCCCCATGGGCACAAGCAGAACTGGGGTGATGGGACTAAAGGTGCTCAGAGCTTGGAGTCCTGGCACATGTGCCCTGTGTTCATAACATGTAGCAGAGGCTTGTGAAAGACAGGCCTGTCTTAAAGGCACAGCTCCCAGAGGACGGGCGGGTCCCTGCTCAGCTGGCCGTGTTGCCAGCTCTTTTCCATCCAATCTTGACAGTGAGGCTGGGGACCTCATGGGGGTTCTCAGACCCCCAAACCCAACTGGGATTTTTAACTGCCTGGAATGAAGTTTTTATTTCCTATACCCAGAGGAATCAGACTGGAAATATAAAAAATGGGTTCATCCACCACCCCAGTGAAGCCCAGGATAAAATGCCACACCCCTCTCCTGAGATGTCCCTAAGACTCAGGTTCCAGGGCCACACGGCCCCAGAGGCTGGGGGTGGAGGGAGCACAGGCTGAATGCCGGAGGGGTGACAGCCTGGATTCCAGCAGGCTGTAGGCTGGGCTGGAGGCAGAGAGGAAGGGGTAGGGTCCCAAGCCTCCTCTGCACAGTCTCATGGGGAGGTGAACCATTAGCAGCTCTGGAGTCCCAAGGGGCTCCCACCCCTCATGTCTACACAGGGAAACAGTAGCCCAGAAAGGTGAAGTCAGTTGTCAGAATGTTACAGCAAGTCCGGCTCAAAGCTGAGACAAAAAAAAAGAAACAGTTCTTGGAAAATCCTGCCGACTACACTTCTACACCCCCAACTAAAGGCATGTAGGACAGAGGCCTGGAGCAGGAAGGAGGGTGATTGTCCTTATCTTGGGGTCCCAAGGTCCCTGTAATTTAGCATCACGTTGCCTGGCCAGCTGGAGGTTCAGGCTTGAAGGGTCAACAACCTCTTTCAGAGGAGCCTTAATCACCCATCAGCCATATGGGGATAGAGGCGCCATTTCCTTTTAAAAATAGCCTTACAATGAAGCAGCCCCTGGTCGCCTGCCCACTGCCTTTCCTGTGCCAAGCGACCCAGCCATACAAGCCCCAGCTGGAGGTTCCTGGATGGAAGAACCGCCACAGTTGAGAGAGGGAGAGTGATTGGGAACTGGCTTTCCATTAGCCCTGTAGGTCTGGCGAGTCCCGGAGCTCACCACATGGAGTCCCTCTTGAGAGTCCCGGGCTCACTGGCAACAGGCACCGGGGCTTCAGTTATACCAGCGAAATGAGGGGTATAGCCACATGCTCTAAACACAGACCTGACAGCACAGAAAACATGAGACCTAAGAAGCAACTGTAAAAAACTGGCAATGTGCCTGTCAAGTTGACAGGCGGGGATGTGGTGGGGGTTGGGGTGAAGAGGGAATGTGTGATCACTGGTGGAGGGGGTGTTGTTGAAATATTATGTACCTTGAACTTAACTATAAGAAAAGAAAGGAAAAGAAAAGAAGAGAAGAGAAAAGAAAAGAAAAGAGAAAAAAAGAAAAGAAAAGAAAAGGAAACGAAAAGAAAAGAAGAGAAAAGAAGAGAAGAGAAGAGAAAAGAAAAGAAAAGAAAAGAAAAGAAAAGAAAAAAGGAAAGGAAAGAAAAGGAAAGGAAAGAAAAGAAAAGTCCTAGGATTATTGTGAGGTAGGCATTTGCCCCAACATTGCAGAGGCTCAGAGAGGACAATTTATTTTCCCTAGGACACACAGTAAGATCAGGTGCAGGATTCACACACAGAGCTGTTGGACTTCAGGATGGAAACCTTGTTGCTCTTTCTGCGAAATCAAGAGTGTGGGGCAGAAATTTGCCCAGATGGTGCAGGAGCTGGATGGCAGAGACTGTCCATCCCTGGCCCGAGCCTTGGAGGAGGACAGGTCTGAGAAGCTTGGCCAACCATGCCCTCCCCTATCATGGTGATTTGGATCTTGGCCCCAAGGCCTGTATGGAGCTGATCTCTCGGTCACGTAGGGTGACACTCACTCGCCTCACCTTAGAGCCCACAGGGCTGAGCGTGCCAATGTGGACACTCAGACTCCAAGAAGCCTGGAAACCAGCTCAGAAATTAGGTTTGGAGCACTTAGGATCTGAACCTGGTAACAGAGTTCTGGGGGAAAGGGGTTGTGGTGGTGTTGGGGGCGGGGCAGGGGCGTGGTTCCCAGCGGGGAGGAGCTGTCCATGGTGCTGACCCAGATCCTCTCTCTCCAGCCTGACTTACCTCCTGCCCCACGGGACACTCAGAGCCTCTGGTGAAAGAGGGAGAGAGGCCAGTGAGCCTGGGACGTGGTCAGGGCCACTGTCAGATCCTTATGTCTCTGGAGCCTGCTGGGCTCTCAGCTGTCAAAGGATTTTGCGAGTGTAGACTGACCCTGGGAACCTCTTGCCTTTTGTTTAGTTTGGGGCCCACACCTGGCCGTGCTCAGGGGTCACTCCTGGCAGGATCAGGGGATCACATTGGGTACCAGTTGTTCTGGCCCCAGAAACAGGGAACTTTCTTTGATTACTGGGTTTTCCTCTAATGTCATTTGAAACCACGTTAAAAACAGTTTTTTTAAAAAGTTTGAAACATCATGATTTATGATACCATTAATGTCAGGGTTTCATGCGTGCATTGTTCCAATAGCACATCCACAGCTAGACTGGCCACTTCCCCTCACCCTTGTTCTTTCACCCCCCACCCCTCACTTCTCCATCCTCACCCAGGTAAGCTATTTTGTAGACCAAGCCTCTGGTTCTGTTGCTTTGGTCACGTTTCTTTCTAGCCCACCTATCAGGGAGTTCATTCTGTGTTTGTTTGGTGTCTCTGACTAACTCCCCTCAGCACCAGCCCCTCTAGCTCCCTCTATGAGGCAACAAGGGGCTTGATTACACTTTCTCTCACAGCTGAATCCTGTTTCAATGTGTGTCTCCAGGACAGTCTCCAGCCCTCAGTTCCTGGAAGCCAAGTTGTTTCCACACCTTGGCTATAGCAAGTAGTACCACCACAAACCTAGGAGAGCAAATGTCTTTTCAAAATAGTGTTTTGTGAAAACCCCTTGGGGGTTGATGCTGAGAAGTGGAATTGCTGGGTCATGTGGGAGCTCAGCTCTTAGGTTTGGGTTTTGTTTTTTTGAGCCAGAAAACCAGGTTTCAAACCTCCCTCAGTCACTTTCTCTCTCAGAGTGGCAGAAAGAATTATCCGACAAGCACAGGGTAGTTGTCAGCCTTCCAGGATCTTCTGCTTTGGAAATTTCAAAACAACCTTTGGAGAAAGACAATGGGGGTGGGAAGTCAGGATGAGAAACAAGGCAGAGAGCAGGCGAAGGGCACCCAGCAAGAGGGTGCTGGGGTCAGACCCAGAACCTGCTTCTTCTGTCCCTTTCTTTGATGCCATTGCATGCTGTCCCCTGTGTGTTTTGTTTGGCTGAGTGTAGTCCTGGAAGAAGTCTTGTAGGGCTCAGACCTCTTTGGGTACAGAGACAACTCTCTCTGAGGCTGCATTCTTGCCGCTGGGCTCAGTTCACTCCCTTGGGGAGTAGGGTTCCTGCTCCCACACCCCACAAGGAGGGAGTAGCAACCCTCCAGCCCTATGTCTACCTCCCTGGTTATCCTGGACAAGGTTGGCTTCAGGGACACTGGCCAGGAAGCCACGGGGAGCCAGATGAGGGCTGGCTCATTTGGATAGGAATCTGGGGGCCGAGGGAAGGGAGGCATACAGGAAGAGGAGAGTTTGTCCTCACGGATGGCCAGCTGATGTTCTCTGTCACAGGGGATGCTGTAACCACTGTGTTCTTGCCCAGCAGAACCTCTGGGGCTGGCAGATGATATGATATCTGCCAGGTATTGTGGCACATGGACGCACTCTCAGTCATGGACCAGGCCACACAGCCGTCTCATCCCCTGAAACTCTCTATGAATCCGCCCATTTCCCAAGGCGGGACCAGCAGAACTTTCCCCATGCATGAAGTATGGGGGAGTGTGTGTGTGTCCGTAAGATGGGGCATCTATCTGCAATGCCCCCTTTTCTTTCTTTCCTTCTTTTCACTTTCTTTTATGATCTCTGCTGCTCTTGTATCTTTATCTCAGCAGAGACAGGTGAGGAACACAGCAGGGAGGACCCCAGGGAAATAATGGTGGGGATCTATGAGGGAGAGATTTACCGTGCGACTGTCTCATCAACCAGACCAGAAAAGAAAGAACTGTTTTGCCATCCCGCCCCTCACCCCTTCATGTCTGCAATAAGCTCCCTCCAGGCCCCCACCCCCAGATTTCCACAGAGGAGAAGGTGGGAAATGATTCTTGTTTTGCTCCTAGAAAGTTTGAAATGCTATCGCCATGGGAACTGCTTTCTAGCAGACAGGGCACGGGCTGGTGGATGAGGGCATGGTGGGTCTGTGTGTGAGGGGGGTATTAAATTAGTGTGAGGAGCTCACACTCCTGAAACTCAGATCCAGCCATTCTTTGGTACAGGAAAAGAAAGGGCTTTCTGGGTTGACACCTCTCTCTCTCTCTCTCTCTCTCTCTCTCTTTCTCAGAGGGTGTGGGCACAGAGAGCCTCCAAGTCAGGGGGGTCTGGGGTCACTGAGGCTCTCTGTGCTAATGGGCAGTGCCCATGTGTGGTACGGGGGCGCTGTGTGCAGGATGGGGAGAGAGAAACAGAACAACCGTGACCTGCCCTGGGAGGGGTTTGCCGCTGGAGCTGGGGGAGAGCTGGCACATTGCCAAGAACTCGACCCCGACATCCCCCTCTCACATCGGGGAACAGGGCCTCTCTGACCGGCCTCTGCACCTCACAACTGAGGCTCAGCGAAGCCAAACCAGAGGTCCATGGCCATACGGTCAGTCACTGGTTGAGCTGGGATCCGAAACGTGGTGGGTCTGGCTCCAGGCAAGGCTCACCTCCACCCTTCACCCAGGGTCAGGCGTGATCCTAGACCCAGAAGCTGCTGCAGTGCTCACGGCCAGTAGCCAGCGAATCTTCACCTGCATTTCCCAGAAGAGGAAGTGGGGTCGGCGGGGTTCACTAACTGCAGAGACCACATGGCTGAGGAGTGACAGGCCAAGATTAAAAGTGGAAAGCAGCAGAGCCGGGATTTTGTGGTGCGTGCACGCATGCGTGTGTGTGTGTGTGTGTGTGTGTGTGTGTGTGTGTGTGGTGTGTGCATGTGTGTGTGCTCTGAGGTCGGTTCCCTTTCTACCAGACCTGGCAGTCAGGTGTTAGATGTGCAACAGAGCCTGTATATTCATGCTGAATGGAGGTGGGAATTAGTCAATCTGCCTCGAGGACCCCTCGTAGAGTTGTGGTGCAACATGGACCTCATTCTGAGATTTTCTTGGGGGCTCCGCTATCCCCTGGGAACTTGATTCAGAAATGGGGAATGAGCTTGATTCAGAAATCGAGGAAGAGTCTACGAGAGAGAGAGAGAGAGAGAGAGAGAGAGAGAGAGAGAGAGAGAAGGTGTAGGGGTGAGAGAGGTAAACTGGGTCATTGATGGTGGTAAATGTACACTGGTGAAGGGGCAGGTGTTGGAACATTGTATGATTCAAACCCAACTATGAACAACTTTGTAATGATGTATCTCATGGTGATTCAATTAAAAAAGGGGAAAAAAAGAAAAGAAAAGAAATGAGGGGTTAGAGACGGCTCCCTAATGAGTTGGGGGCGGGGGGAATCACGGATGCTAGGAGCCTAGACACTGTCCCCTGTTGGCAGGGAAAGGCATAAGCAACCATGAAGCTCCCCATGAAGCCTTACTGGGGTGTCTCTCCTGGGCGTGAAGGAGTCGGGAACCAAACAATCAAAACAGGCTGGGTGGTGCTACAGTGATAAAGACCCTCTGCGCTCAGTGGCTGAATCCTCTGAGGTTATTTTTGTGCAGGCTCCATTGCATCAGCTTAGCTTCCACTGAGTAACAAACCGTCCCCAAACAGAGGCTCAAAACAATCGCATGCACCGACCGTTCCCCCTGATTCTGTGGGTTGTCCTGGTCCAAATGAGGCTGGATGGCTCCAGGTGGGGGACAGTCCAGGAAGGTGAGGCTGAGACATGTTCTCTCTCTGTGGGGAGACTAGCCCGAGACTGCACCCCCAGTGACAGGCTCACCCAAGGGGAGAAACCCCAATATCCATGTGCTTCACGCATCTCCCTGCTTTATAATACCCCACGGGCCAAAGCAAATCAGTCCACAAGGCTGGGCTGATTTTAGGGCAAAGGCTGGATGATTTATCTTAGCTGTGGTCTTTAGAACAACATGGCGAGGGGGTCAAGGGTGGAAAGCCCTTCACCCTAGATTATAGAAATGGGAAGTCCCAGGAAGGAGAGAAACGGAGGGGGGAAGTGAGAAGAGGCAGACAGGAGGTAACAGGGGCGGGGCTCGGGGCCTTGGACGCATGGGTGGTGTAGGGGAGTGGTGTCTGTGTACAGAAAGAGCACAGAGCCAGCGATACCACCAGCATGGTACTCGAATGACAAGAACAAAACTGAAAACAATGGGCCTGTTAAGGTGGCGGGCTGGGGTTGTGAGGGGACCCGGGACAGTGATGGAGGGATGTTGACACTGGAGGTGGGATTGGAGTTGGAACATTGCTTGCCTGAAAAATGATCAAAGGTATTTTGGGGGGGGGGGGTTGTGGAGTGGGAGGAGGGAGGATTCACAATGCCTCAATTATAAACCAACCAACCAACCTTCATCAGAGAAAAACATGCCACCACTGGTCAGAGAAAACCATACGGCTGCACAGTTTCAAGGAGCTGGGACGTCGGACCTACTATGTGCTGAGGAGGCAGAGAGCAGATATCTGGAGAACTGCACAGATGACCCCCAGAAGCAACATGTACTGAGGACCTGCTTCCTGCCAGGCATTTAAGAATGCTAGGTTGGAAGAATAGTAGAAATAAGTACCAGGAGAATATTTCCATGGCTTGGAGGCTGGTCTCTCATTCTGGGTAACTCAGGGAAGGGACCACCAAGTAAAATGTGGTTGGAGGACATGTGGGGGAAGGGTGAGGCGGGTGGAATACAGACTAGAGACTGAACACAATGGCCACTCAACACCTCTATTGCAAACCACAACACCTAATCAGAGAGAGAGAACAAGAGGGAATTCCCTGCCACAGTGGCAGGGTGGGGTGGGGGGAGACGGGTCTGGGGAGGGGGGGAGGGATGTTGGGTTTACGGGTGGTGGAGAATGGGCACTGGTGAAGGGATGGGTTATTGAACTTTGTATGGGGGAAGCATGAGCACAAAGATGTATGGATCTGTAACTGTACCCTCACGATGACTCTCTAATTAAAAATAAACTAATAATAATAAAAAAAATAAAAAATAAAAAATAAATAAAAAAATAAAAAATAAAAAAAGAATGCTAGGTTGGGTCTCCAGGCAGCTTCCGGGCATGCTACTTCTGTTGTGCAGCAATTGGAACAACAGAGTGGCTGAGGAGCCTGCCCAAGGTCACACAGCCTACCGGAGGTAGTGCTGGAACCCCAAGATAGCTGAGTTTTCCAGAATGTCATGTGCTTTCAGAGGAGGTGCCCTGCAAGTGGCTCTGGCTCCTCTAAGTAAGAGCCTGGGGTGACCTCCCTGTCACTTGTCCCCTCAGACTTTGGTTCATGGGATCCATGATTATTTCCAGACTGGCAATGAGCCAGGCAGCCCTCATGAGGTTAATGATTTGCAACACTCAGCTCTGACCTCTAAGGTCAAGAATTCCACAAAGCAGCGCCAGAGCAATAGAACAGCGGGCAGGGCTTGTCTTGCACATGGTCAACCCAGGTTTGATTCCCAGCACTGCCAGGGGTGATCTCTGAGTGCAGGGTGAGGAGTAAGCCCTGAGCACAGCCGGGTATGGTCCCTGCCCCAAAATAGTCATAATTATAATTTTAAGATAATTACTAAAAATCCAACTTTAGGTTGTCCAGTTGCCAATCTGACAAGTTCCTCCCAACAATCAGAGGAACTTGGGGCCACTACCCCAACGCTGGGGTCTCTTGGGAATTCTGGGAAGTTGGTGGTCTCAGTGGGGCATGCTATAGGGGCCACAGAAATATTCAAAGAGACGCAGACGTTCTGGGGAAGCCTGTGAGGTGAGCAGAGTCTCTCCTGGCCAGAGGGGTGTGTGTGTGTGTGTGTGTGTGTGTGTGTGTGTGTGTGTGTGTGTGTGTGTGTGTGTGTGTTTGTGTGGGAGGGGGCGTCCAGGCATGAGCAGAAGGGTTCCTGGCACCGACTCGGAGGAGCCCCTGGCAAGTGAGGAATGGGAGGGGCGGAGTGGGGGGTTGCAAAGGTCCTGAGCTTGGTGCCATCTCCCCGCTGGCCACCCAAAGAACTCTGGGCTCAGTGACCCAGCCTTCTCCCTCTCCCCGCGTCATGCTCCCCGCGCTTGGCTGCCGCTTGCCCGTCACATGCGCGTCCCGCTCAGGAGCTCACCCCTCCCCCCGCCCCCCGCAGCAGCCTGTTCCCGAGCCCTTTCGGATTCCTTGGCTCCGGCGCCCAGAGCCCACACAGCCCACATGCCACCCGCCACGTGGACGCGGCACACGGCCGCAGGCGCCCTGGCAGCGGACTGCTGGGGGGAAGGGGCTCTCTGAGCGCTCAGAGCCCCAGGCAGATGGGCCTGGCTCCGCCGGGCTGTCAGTCAGCGCGGCCTCGGCTCCCTCCGGCTCGCAGCAAGTACAACTATTTATAAAAGCCGAGGTCTGCCAGGGAACGGGCGAGGCTGAGACATCTGCTCGTTCTGCCTGAGCTGCAGGCTCGCACCCTCGACCTGGCAGCCCAGCCATGCTGGGCGCAGAGTCCCCCAAAGGCCCAGCTCCCGGGGACCCCTCCCTGCACCCCCTCTCTGCTCCAACACCCCCAAAAACATCCCAGCTCAGGGATAGGGCTTCCCTTGTTGTACCCCCTGTCTGGAGAGGAAACGGCAGGTCCCCCTCTCGGAGCACACAGGCCCCCAGAAACAGAGAAGTGTAAGTTCTCAGGGTTGAGAGCATATGTGAAGCCCAGCAGTCGGGGGGCAGGGCTGGGGAGGTAGGAGGTACGGCTGGGGTGAGCACACATGTTCCCTGAGGGCTGCTGTGATGCCAGCCCTCTCGTGTTTCTCCTCCTAGTGTCCCTCAAAGGAGAGCAATTGCTATGTCCACAGGACACAAGAGAAATCAAGGTGGGGGCACGAGGGTTTCGTGGAAGCTTCCAGAGCCAAGTGGTACCCAACTCAGAGGCTCTTGTGGGTCAGAAAGAGGTGTTTGGACTCGAGGCTCCAGGTCGTGGGTGTTTGCGTGGTGTGTGGCACGATGAGGGATGCTGGTAGAGAGCTGGAGCCTGCGGAGAAGACCCCAGACACGGTAAGGATACAGAATCCTCGGTGGATCAGAGAATGAAAGACTAGGGCCGGCCCAAGGCTAGTCTGGAGGCTAGCAACTGCAGGGCAAACATCTCCAGCCTGCAATGCCCCTGTCTGGAGTAGGGGCCGCTCCTGGGAGATGGCCCTGAAGGCAGGGGTGGAACAGCTGGGAGAGGGCAGAGGGGGCTCTCCTGGCTAAGGTCACTGGGGGATGAAGGCAGGAAGATGCGGTGGCCCCTGGCTCCCTGAACTCGGCTCCGGGGCTCCTGGACAGGCCTCCAGGGTCGGTTTCTCTGCCCTCTTTGGCTCCTGCTGGCTCAGCCCTCAGAGAGGATTTGTGGGCCGGCCTGTACCCATTTTTCTGGGAAGGTACATCGAGGCAGAAAGCACATCCCTGCTGAGAATGCACAGAGAGCCCTGGTCTCGAGGGCTGCCCGGGAGCAGCCTGCCAGGGGGCTGCGGTGGGGTGGGGCTGCAGTCACACTCGTTCTGCTCCCAAATTGAAATGAAAGATCAGTTCCGCGGCAGATGCCGGCAAGGCCTGGGTTCATTACTTCTCAGGATTTTGTCCATGCTCCTGTTCTAGATTCAATTAGAGCAATTTGAGGTAATTAATTAAATTTGTTGTTTGATTAATAAAGATAGAAATGCTGCTAAGTTCCTGTGTGGGAGGAGGAAGCCAAGTTGGTTCTGTGGGGGGTAGGGGTGCCATTACTTCCTGCCTTCCCTGCCCCCCCGCCACCAGGCACCACCCACCCTGCTGGCCACGGACCCTCCCTCTAACCGATGCTGCCTGTGTCCAGGATCTAGAGACCCCAGGAAGGGCCTTGCATTCTCGAAGGACCCGGGGGTTGGACCGATGCTATACAGAGGGAGGGAGTAGACTTGGGTCCAAATGGTGAGTGGGGTACCAGGACGGGAAGGCTGGCTGCAGGCTGAAAAGAGCTGAGCTGGCAGAGAGGCTGGGAGGAACGGCAAGAACCAAACAGTGAGGGGCAGAGGGCAGAGCGGAGAGGTGGGCACAGGTGTTGGCACAGGGATGAGCCGGGCAGCTGTCCAGCCGTGCCTACAGACTGGTCACAGGTGCGCCTGCATGGAGGGTTAGAACAGGGAGGGAAGAGGCGGACTCAGGGCATCTGAGCAGGGGAGGGCTTGCACGTGGGGCTCTCTAGGGCTGAGCACCCAGAGGTGCCATCACCCTCAGCCCAGAAATACCGTCAAACCCAATAGGCAACTATATTCTCATTTAATTCCCCCTCACCCCGGGATGAGGACAGATGTGTACCCAGCAGTGCCCAGGGCTCTGTGCCCAGAGATCACTCCTGGTAGTGATTGGGACAGGGGAGGTTGTGGGCAGTGCTGAGCATCGTACCTGGGTCAGCACAAGACAGGTGCCCTGTGCTCCGGACTACCCTCTCCCTCTATACTATCCTTCCAGCCCTCATTTAGCTTCCTATATGGAGGGCAATAACCACATGGTAAACAGAGTCAGATATAAAAAGGGGGAAAAAGTGAAAGTGTCTATTTCAGGCAGAGGGTGCATTTCTTACATAAAGAACCTCCTACAAATGAATAAGAAACCACCCAGAAAGAAATGTAGGGGCAGGGGAGACTGGGCAGTGTGAAGGAAAGGAGTGACCATGGACTTAAGAGAATCTCTGCAGCCGCTCATTTGCTCATGTGCAAAATTAAATGCGGATTCAAAGTAGGCAGGTGCTATTCTTAGCTGTCCGATTGAGCCAGGCTACACAATGTAATAATTCATCTAATGGAAAATGGAATGAGAACTAGGTTCTCTCAGGCATACTGAAATGATGAGGGTGAGTCATTTGGCATAACCTCTTAAAATTACAAACACTTTCGTTGACCTAGAGATTGGACTTCCTGGGGTTTGTGTGATTGCAGAATTTGTCTGATGGGAAGCAGCAGGAGAGCTGATAAGAAGAACGTTGACAAACCCATGATGGAAAAAGAATAATGCAGGGGGTGGAATACTATGCAGTTATGAAAAGGGAAACAGTTGCTCTTCATGCCTTGATGCAGGAAAGACAGGCTACAAGGACAGGAGCAGTATGCAAGAAGGCTACTCTTTATATTCACTAGAAAAGGTTATGTAAAATCCATGTGAAATTTTGTGTGGAAAGCTCTAAGCTGCCCTGGGTCACTGAATCCCTGGATCAGGGAGCAGTGACTACCCTTGGGGAAAGGGAGCCTGATATTAGGCAAGCAGGGAAGGGAAGAAATTTGTTTCCCTTGATCTAATCATTTGTGCCTCTGGAATTTCATCCTAAGTGTGTGTGTTTTTTATTCAAAAGAATCAAATCCCTGTCACAATGAAAATGTGAGCCAAGCATGAGAGCAGCACCGGCGCTGGCCCAGAGCAATGGGGCTACATCCGGATCAGAGCTGCAAGGAACGGTCCTGGGCCAGGTGATCTGCTGAGCCACCTGGTCTTCTTCTCTGATGAGCTGGGACTCAGCATGGAAACGCCTCTCCTAGGTGGGGGTGGGTCCCCAGCTTAGCTCTGAAGTTTCTCCCAGCATCTTCCTTCCCAGTGCTGTAGCTGCCTCATCCTCCCCGCTTTTAGTCCTTTATGGGGAGGAACTGGGTGCCTCACCCCTGGGAAGCAGCCTCCCCTTCTAGATCCTTGCTCTGAAGTCACTGGTCCCATTTGCTGAGTCTGGGAGGGGCTTCAGCTGGACCCTCTGGAGACTGCAGAAGGGGTATGCAGAGTCCTTTCTCTCTCCGTTCCCTATAACTTCACCTGAGGTGGGCTCACGGACGAGCCCCCACGGCTTCCTGAGATCTGGCTGTCCAGCAAGCACTTGCACTGACACTCTTCCCGCAGCCCGCTGTAAGGGCAGAGTTGGTGTGGGAAGTTTTCCTCCATGCCCACAGTCTGCCTGATGCCCGCTGTGGCCTCCGCTGCCCTCGTCTCCCCTCGCCCGCTGTCTCCAGGACAACCGGCGGCTCCACCTGGGCAGGGAGGTGAGGGTAGGGGAGTAACAGCTCGTCTGCTGATGAGCCACCTGTTCTGTCTGAGGATCTACTGGCGGGAGGCAGAAGGCCGGGCCAGCGCTAGCTTCATAGACATGTGCCCCGGACTCGGCCGCTCCAGCCTCCAGGGAGGGTTGGCCACAGAGTAGCCAAAAGACCTGGGTATGGTGCTCTCCTCTGGGTCTGATGGGCTATGTGACCTTGGGAGGCTCTGTGGTACCTCTGAGCTGGCTTGTGGCCTCTTTAGGACTTTGTAAGCACTAAAGCTCTAGTGGCTACACGCATGTGCTCTGCAGCCTGGGTTCAGATCTCGGGGTAAATCCCGCTGTGTGGCCTTGGCCCAGTTATTTCACGTCTTCTCTCAGTGCAACAGCATTTGCTCAGCCAGTGAGTGGGGAGGTGGGGCTGGGAGGATGTGGAAATTGGCAATTTCAGCTGGGATCAGCACTTGGCTGATCTTGGCTGGGCTCGCCCTGGTCTCCTCGATTGCTGGATGTGCGGGGAGCTGGCTGGTTAATTTGACTTTAACTGGGATGCCTGGAACACGAGGTTCTCTTCAGCAGGCTCCCCCAGGCTTGTTCCCAGGGTGGCTTCCAAGGCAACAAGAGAGCCCCCCCCTCCCCAGTGTGCAAGCACTTCTCAGAGTCCCTGCAGGCTCTTTCCCAGCTTCTTGGTCAGAGCAAGTCACAGGGCAAGACCTAAGGCAGGGCAGAGCGTCGGTCCCACTGGAATGCAGGGACAAACCGCAACCCTGGCTGCAGCCACTCATTGCTACCAGTCTGAATCTCCGTCCAATCCTGAGAAATGAGCACAGCCTTGGCTCTCACTGGAGGGACTGCGGGGAGCACTGAGGTGAAGAGTACAGGGAAGATGGAACAGAAGCTTTCCACTTTGCTACTAGCCTTGAGGGTGACCATAGATACTCCCACACAGGAGGCTTTGGGGTAGCAAATGGGGCTACAAACTCCAGGCAGATGGTGGTGAGTTTGCTTCCCCACTTGGCGGATATAGTGTATGTTGGGGGAACATAGTCCAATTCTCCACCTGGAGGGAAGGGGCACCCAGGGCAGCCCCCGATGGGGAATTGGATTCTTCAGACCTTCAGGGATTCTTCTCCTACTTCTTTTTATCTCCCTCTTCCTCAATTTAGGATGCTTCTGAACCAGGAAGAAAGTGTCCTGGACCCAAGTTCACTGGCCAAGCTTGGTTCTAAGAGGGACTCTGAGTGTCTCTTGAGGAATGAATGGATGTTGAGACACCGCCCTCCATGTGCTCCCTGAGTGCTGAGTGGAGATTGGTCATACTGGATGTGTGCTCTGGAGTGGGGAGGGAGGGTTGCTGGGAACGGGGGTGGGTGGGGTGGGTAATATCAGGTTCTGAGTCCCTAGATATATGTTGGGATACTGGGCAAAATCAAAGAGACTGAAATCTTGAGAGTGTGGACAAATCAATCAAAGCAGGCAAGGGTGGGAACTGACTTTGTTAGACCTTTCAAACCTGGGAAAAAGGATTTACACAACTGCCATCTCAGACCCCAGCCTGGCCACTGAAGACTGGCCTGAACCCCCTCATGTTTCTGGTTTCAACACCCTTTTTATTCTTTATTTTATTAAAAACTGTAATTTGCAAAGTTGTTCACAATACAGCCATTTCAGCTACAAAATGTCCAACACCAATCCTACCACTGGTGTGACCCTCCCTCCACCAATGTCCCAGTTTTCCACCTAACCCCAAACCCGCCCACTGGCAGGCACAAGAAAACTTACTTTATATTGCTTGTTTTGACCTTTGTCTCACAATGGTGTTGCTAACGTCATTATCTGAGGATTTACAGAGCTGGTTGGTGCTGGATGAGCTTACTGTGCTACTATTTTCACTCACTGAGCTTACTGGGTTTCCACGCGACTTTTCGATCTAATTTGCTGCACTCCTACTGGGCTGTCGATACTGTGACATTTGGAGGTGTCATGTGGCCTCGTGCTCCAGGGACTGTGGAACTGGAATGACTCAGCAACTTGGTATCTCTAAGAGATGAGTTGCAGGGCTGTGGAGATGCCGGAGGATGTCAGGTGTGGGTGGGTGATGGGCCTCTCAGCAGGGTGGGGACTCAGCTTGCCCCCTATCCTGAGGAGGCGCCAGAGATCTCAGCCTGAGGACCAGGCTTACCTGAGATGACTCAGTGATGGTGAAATTAGTCCTCAATATCTTTTCTGAGCCCAAGGGAGGCGATGTCCATTTCTTCATTTATCTCATCTTCCTTCTCCTCTGCAGGTTGGGTCATATCTCGAACCCTTGTACAGGACTAAGATTCAAGTCAGACAGCACTCCTGACCTCGTAGAATTGATGGTCTAAGGCAGGCAGAGATGAATCGATTGTGAGAAGAAAGGTAAAAAAATTCTCTGGCCAGATGGTTTTCATCTTTGAAATATTAATCTTCCTTCTCTAGCATTTTCTCTCCTTTTTATAGGGCAGTTAGGCTGCCACAGGGGACAGATGACCCACTGGTGGAAGGCAGAAGTCAGTGTAGAAAGGACCAGAGGTTTGGAAGTCCAGAGATTTGATCCTCTGGGGGCCTGGCTGGGAAGGAAGAGTGAGGGGAGGAGTCAGGTGGGGGATGGGTGTTGGGAGTTTGAAGGTGGGTTACAGGCTTGCTTTGGTTCTCCCCACTCCCCGTCCAAGCATGTTTGGAAGATCATGGGACTATGAGGACCTGAGCCCCATCCCTGAGGGGGGGGGGAAGGTGTGAGAAATGGGGGAGGTGGCAGATCCTTCCTGAGCTGGCACAGTCAGGCAGCTGGTCCTTGTGAGCCTCCAGGGCCCCACTCTCCCACAAATCAGCTGCAGTTCACCCAGAGGTGCTCTGGGGGGTTATTCTTTCCACTGCATGTGCTGTTGCTGGCCCAGGCCTGGACTCCAGGACCTTTTGTTAGGGGGAGGGGGAGGAGAGGATTCCCCAGAGTCTCACTGTTTCCTTGATGAGGACTCCTGGTATCTCCATGCCTCCTGGAGCTTAGAAGCTCCTGGCAGTCTTTTCCAACACCCTGACGTGGTCACCTGATGCCCTTCTTCTGCATGGAGACTGGTGGTAAGCTACATTGGGTGGTACCTGACACCCCTGTTTCAACCCTTGGCCACAGGGCGTCCATCTCTTTGAGCCACTGAGGGCTGGACCTCACACTGGAGTCCCGACTTCCAAATACAGGGATCAGGGCAGGTAAGAGAAAGGGATAAGCCTGGCCACGCCCCAAACTGACCACATGACCTGGCATCACGATTATATTCTGTTTCCTTGTGTCAAAACAGGGGGAAGACACTCTGTACAGGAGGTGATGGTTTGTTTCTGCTTTCTGTGCTTTCTTGCAGTTCTTACATCTTCTAAAAACATTCAGCTCTTATCGGCAGATTCCCAATCTGGCTGGCTGCTTGCCAAAGGTCGAGGTGGACTCCGGAAGTAGCCAGTGGAGTGGGGAGCTGTCCACGGCCCTTCCAGGGCCTCTGTACCTTTCCCCAGGTCACGAGTGGTTTTCCAGATTGGGGGTCTAAGCCTCTCATCTGCTGTGTGCCAGGTAGGTGGGAAGCCGAGGCACCATCCATACTCTCCCCCAAGAATTTCGATGCTGCGCCCACTGACAGTCCAGCTGAGTCACTCAGCAGCCAGTGACTAAGAGTGAAGAGCGCCAAAGAGACTTGGCGCTGTCCGAGGTGCTGAAACACAGGAGTCAACAAAACAGTGCTAATGCTCTTGCCCCACAAAGGAACAATTGACTATGGTTATAGGCTGATGCCAAGTGTGAAACAGCAGGCAGGGAGAGGGCAGAAAAGATATAGTGGGCAAAAAAAGCTTATGGGGGTGGGCTGGGCATGGGAGTTCTCTCCCGGTGTTCCTGGGCAAGCTGCTAGATCTTGAGATGAGGCCAGCCAGAAATTACCAGGAACTGACAATTCCCAGCTGAAGGGATAAAATGTGGAAATGCCCTGGGGCAGGACTAATATTTGAGGTTGCAGGTGTTTGGTAGGGGTAAGGTGGGTGGGCGGGGGACAGATAACGTCAGCCTTCTGGGATGTTGCTGTTGTTCTGAGTGATAGGTGAGCCTCCAAAGACCTTTCTGACCAGGAGAGGTGGTACCCGAGGGCCGTTCATCAGGATGGCCCTGAGTGTGCAGAGCTGGGGTTGACTCCCCTACAAGGGGAAGAGGATGGGGAGGTGAGAGCTTTGATTCTGCGTTGGTGCTGAGCACTCAGGACCCTGCCCTCCCAGTTCCCCAGCTCTCTCTCTTCAATCACAAGATAAAGCAAGGGTTCACCCTCTGGGTGGTAGAGGGGCCAAATGGGACGAATCTGGCATGTGCCTGACAAGGTCATCCCAGGATTTCCTCAACTGCTCCAATTCCCTATGTCCCCAGGGTCCCCAGGGTTGAGCAGAATGCAGGCACACAGCTGGGTACACTCTTCAAAACACTCTAATGGCGCTTTCACCATGATGAACATCAGTGACCTCAAGTGACAAACTCCTGCCCCCATGGGGTGGAGGAAGGAAGACCCCAATAAATGAACTATTCAGGTAGTGAGTGAGATGGTGGTGAGCTCTGTGGGGGAAAGGAGGTGGAGACTGGGGCTCAGGACCTTCCCAAACACTAGCTCACCCTCACTAGCTCAGCTGACCTTGACTTTCACAGTCCTTACATCCTTCTTATGTTCAATATGAATTATGTGTTTATTCTGTTGCCAGTTCACAGGTTTGTTGTTGTTGATTGATTGGTTTGGTTTTTAGTCCACACCTGGCAATGTTTAGGAACTGCTCCTGGGTTAGGGGGTGCTCAGGAGCACTCGTGGTGTTTCTGTGGGGACCCTCTGGTGCAGGGGATAGAACCCAGGTCTCCTACATACAAAGCATGTGCTCCAGCCTGCATAACACTACCAGCCCACTACATATAGGATAATGCTTGGTTCTCTCCTGAGGTTATGGTGAAGCTGCTAAACTGTGCAGTGTGTATTTTGAGGAAATCATACTTTGATCTTCAAGGCTCTGATTAAGTTTAAAGCTTTGTGCACCTTCCACCCTCCAATACACACGCACACACATACACATACACATTCACCTGCTTGTCACTGTCCCAAGTCAGATGTGCACAAATATGAATCTTGGCTTTGTCTGCAAACTCTTTGTTCCTCCTCTTGAATGACTTCCTCCTGGCAGTCTTTCCTGACTCTCCCAGTTTGTCTTGGAGGGTATCAGAAACAAAGAAATTAGGATAGCCAAATTTTATATCTAAATCATTATATGGCACCCCTTATACTATCATGGAAATTATAGCATGGGCAACCAAAGGAACAGATTTATGAAAGACTCAAATGGAGATCCAATGGCCTCAGGAGGATGAACCCAGGTCCCTCCAGCTTCTTTGAAAAAACCCTGATACCATTGTGTTACACGCAATCCCAGAGAGTTCTTAGCTAAAGTAATTTTTCCTTCGGCGTTTTCTTATGGAAAAACTTAAACATACACCAAGGTCAAAGAAGAGGGAAACAAGAGTCCATCTGGCTGGTGCTTGGCTGCAATGGTGTCGTCCCTGGATCGACTTTTCATTTCATCCACCCACACATTAGTATTGCTTTGAAACAAACCCGGGTCAACACACACTCCCCAGATTCATCTCAGGATGCTCTTCTCAAATTTTTTAACATAACCTCAAAACCTTGACCCAATTAAAAAGGAACAGAAAATCTGTGAAAATTTCCAGTGACTTTTCAATTCTGGTTGCCTCCCCTGTCATACTTATATTTATTTCACGATTTGCTTGAAGTAGGGTCCAAGCGAGGCTGCTTAATCTAAGTCTCTTCGAATCTATAATTCGTCTCCATTTCCCTGGGTCATGTTTTCAATAATCTTCATTTGTTAGGAAAGTTTTGGGTTCACCACAAAATTGAGGGGTAGGTAGAGATTTCTGATGGGTCCCCTTCCTGCTCTCTTACCTACACAGCTTACCCCATCATTCGTATCACCACCAGTGATGAAGTGGATGAAGAACTGGTACTTCTGTGACGACTGATGGATCTCTGTTGATTCATCTGAATCCCCTCAAGTCCTCAGCTGGTATTATGTTTCACTCTTGGTGTTGGACATCATACAGTTTTGGAGAAATGTACGATATCATGTATCCATTGCTGCAGTAGCACAAGAAGGATTTTCATCAAAAGTTCCTCCTCCACCTAAGCCCTATCGTCTACCCACACTTCTGGCCATCTCTCTGGCTTTGTCCTTTCCAGAATTCCTCGGGCTCGGAATCTTATATTGGGTAGTCTTTTCAAATTGGCTCCCTTCACTCAGGAAGAGGCACTCAGAACTCATTTCCTTTTCAGGACTAAATAATATTTCATCGCTACAGTGTTCCACAGTTTATCCATTCCCTGACAGCAGGACATCTTGATTGCTTCCAAGTTTGGGGCATTATGAATAAAACTCTATGGCTATTTGTACTGAGAAAATGATCTGTATGGGCAGGGTTTTGCGTTGAAACAATTTTTCAACATGTTAGGGTAAAGACCAAGGAGCACTGCTATAGGATCATATGGTCAGAGTATGTTTTGCAGGCAATCACTGCCCTTTTTTTCTAAAGCAATTCTGCCTTCTTCCTCCTGTGTTGGTGAAACTATGCTCCCTCAGGACAGACTTCACTCGCTGCATAGCCTTGACGTCTTCTCATTCCTCTCCCAATCCCATGCATTTCTGACCAATTGGTGATGATATATTTTTGAGTTTCAATTCTGCGCAAGCCTGGAGTTTTTGGCTTTGTGGTTCCCATGGGAGGCGTGAAGTGACAACTGTTACTTCCTTGGGGGTGCCAGTAGGGTGGCTGGTCAGTTTCTAAGTCCAGATGTCAACTAGTAGTTATAAAATAGTAACAACCCCTTCCTATCACCCCTTCCTTACTCACTAGCTGGTAGACTTCTGAAAAGAGAACCTGTTCTCATCTCTGATTGAGGTTCCGATGGCCCAGTTTGCATGGGCAAAGTAGAATAAAATAGATTCCTTTTTTTTCTTCATCACCAATTATCTTTGAATGGGGTGTTACTAACACCTGGCACTTCTGGGATACCTGAAGCCAAATAATTTTTTATCAGTATGATCTAATTTCATTATCACAAGCACCCTGCAAGGCAGACAATACAGATGGTGTGATCTAAATTTTTGAAAAAATTTATTTGTTTGGGGGACATACCTAGAGGGGCTGTGGGCTCAGGGCACTCAGGGATCACTCCTGGCAGCATTCAAGGGACCATATGCAGATATGCAGAGTGAGGGATTAAACTGGGGTCGGTCAAACTAGGGTCAGCTCTGTGCAAAGCAAGTATCTTGCCTCCCTGTACTATCTCTCTGAGCCCAATTTTTTAATCTTTTAGCTTAATCTTTTTACAGCTGAGAGAACTGAGGCCTGGAGAGAAGTTAAATCCACTCATCCACGCGCAGAAAGTTACTAGAATAATGATCGCAACCTGGAGCCTGCGCGCAGCCAGATGCGCCTCTGTAAATGGGAATGAACACGCTTGTTTGCCAGGAGAGAGGACGGTCCTGGACTGTCCCCGCTTTACAGATGGAGAAGCCGCAGGCTGAGAGAGGTTAGTCTGCTTCCAGGTCAAACCCTAAAAGGGGTTACTGTGTCGAGCACTGCCCGTGCTTGAGTAACCAGAACTAACACTCGTTCCACGGGAGGTGGGAATCAGAGGCTCAGAGGCGCAGAGCTTGAACATAAACTCTCCATAAACTCTCGCCTCTGCCTCATGGTTGCCAGGCTGTGTCTCTGCAGAAGGGGCTCATTTTGCACCCGTGTCTGCACTTTCTCCTCTCTCTGCTTCCCAGTACTATAGGAATATAGGAACCTCTGGCCTTCCAGACCATTCCATCCCCTAGCAGGCAATCAGTGAGAAGCTAGTTGTTTATTATTATTATTATTATTATTATTACTGTTGTTGTTGTTGTCTGGGAAAGAAAGCTCATTTCCTTGAACAAGAATGCAGTTTTGTGCCTTTGCCACGTCCCCCAGATAGAGCTGGCTTAGCTTCTAATTGCTGCTGCCCGCTCCTTTTCTTCCAGAATCCAAGTAGCAAACCTAGTGGGCCACGCTAATCTAAACGACTTGGGTTTAGGGGTGTGTTGGGCCAGCTGGGAGGTGCGGAGAGGCTCTGCGGGCAGGCTGTGGCCCGTGTGCAGGGAGAAGCTCACCTGGGTCTCTGGCCATGCTCCAGCCCATCAGACATCATCACAAGGCCCCCAAAACACGGCGGCCTCAATAGTACCATTCCTGAGTGCCCGCCGCGGCCGCGCAGGCCCCGTGGCATCTGGGAGCCCTGCCCGGGTCCTCCTAACCTGCCGCAGAGGCCGGCTCCCTGATGGAGAAGGGATGCCCTTCCAGAAGGCAGAGGGATGGGGGAGAAGGCGGGAGGAGGAAAAGCCAGAATCCAATTAAACCGTCAATTCGAGCAGAGTAAATGAATTTGACTTTCGGTGATCAAGGGGGAGAAAACTTCTAATTAAACACACAGCAATGCCGGGGCTGAGCACACTCCGGCCCCGCCCTCGCGCCCGCCCCCGTCACTATTTTTTTTTCAAAAAAGATAAATGTTAAGGATTAGAATGAGATGTAATTAAAATCCGTCAATCCCTTGCACTTTCTGCTGATGAGGTTTGATCACTCGCCTACTTTCTCCTTGGGAGCCAGCTCCCGCCCACCTCCTCGCTTCTGTGGTCTGATTGGCTCTGACCAGCAGCCAATCTCTTTGGAGTAGGAGCAGGGGTCAGAGATTCGCCTGCGAGGGTGTGTGTATGGGGGATGGGGTGGGGGGTGGGGGTGGGGGGGATGGTGGTGGGGGCGGGGGTGGGGGGGATGGTGGTCCTCTCCAAAAGGCCCAGAGAGGATGGAGGAGAGTGCTGGACTTCGCAGTTCCCAGATGAATTGGCCAGAGGCCAAACCAGAGGTCCTCAGACGGAGTCTGGCTGAGCCGCAAGTTTCAAGAATTTGAAGTGCGTTTCTGTGATGCTGTGACCTCTGGATATTTCAGATAAATATTTGAAAAGAGCAAAGATCAGGCAACACTGGGCCTGGCTCAGGCTGGATTGAGGGGGCAGGGCCGGGGGCTCATTTCCAGAGCATGCTCCTGCCCTGGATCACCTCTAGTCCACCTGAGTCACCCCTCGTCTGGTGAGGAGGGGAGTTTGCCAACCCCTGTGAGGTCCTGCTCTCTAGGTGAAGGGGGTGCCAAAGCATACACAACTGAGCACCCCACCTGCACCCCCAACCCCATCACCTTTGCTCAGAGTCACCTGCAAAGCCTTCCTCTCATTGAACCCATACATCCATGTGGGCTTCCTGCATCCTGGAAGATCCCATTCCATCCCTCCAGCAGGGATTTGTCTCTCCCTGCCCCGATCTATCCCCCCCAGCACCTCTCTGGGGTGTGACGGTGTCTCCTGATGAGCATTCTCCAAGGGACTTGCCCAGGGGCTCAAGAGAGTCCAGTGGGTAAGGCATTTTGCCTTGTACTTAGCCAACCTAGATTCAATGCCCAGTACTCCAGATGGTCTACTGGTCCACTAGGAGTGATCCCCAAGTCCAGAATAAGCCCTGAAGCACTGCCAGGTGTGGAAGAAAATTAATGAACTCCCCCCCTTCCAAAAAAAAAAAACAGTCCAAAGCCTGACCCTGAAACCCAAAATGAAGAGAACTGGGGACACAAGTGTGCCCATGGCAACCATGGTGGTATCATCTATCTTTGGCCTTGGACCATCTCATTGCCTCTTTTTTGGGTTCTCTTAGTACCTCCCTGGCTTCTCCTTTTTTCCTCCTTTTACGGGCCCCAGGCTTGCTGGCTAGAGATCATTTACAGGAAGGTGTTTGGGAATTAGCACATCACCACCGCATTGGGGTATGTGTGTGGGTGGAGGAGGAGGGAGGGGGGGGTCCACTCTGCAAATTGAGAATGTGGAGAAGCAAAGGTTCACACCACAGGAAGAGGTGCTAATGGTGTTGCAGGCCCTTGGTGGTAAATCGGTCCTTGGGGAAGGTCCTTCTGGAAAGTGAGGCCTCCGGGGTGGCATACACTGCCCCCTCACTCTCCCTCCCGCACTTGGCGCTGACCTAGTGCAGTCCCTGCTCCTATCTAAACTGCAGTGCCGTACAGGAGCGATGATGATAATAAGGATATGATCTTACAAGTGCCTGACAATGAGCTTTTGGTGATTGTATTATAAGTGCCTGGCATTAAGAGTTTGATTGCCGAGACTTTCGTCTCAAAGACATCTATCTGAACTAAACATATGGTCAGCCACACAGCTATCGAGTAGAGAATCCACCCTGACACCCATGTGACTGCCCTCTGAAACCTGACTGAGCCCTGTGACAGCCTCTAGGGACATCCTGAACTTTCCTCCCTCCACTTACATTCCCGTTGAGATTTTAATTCACCTGCAGTGAGCTCAACACAAACCTGGGTGTTGTGTGACCCCAATAGAGGCAGAATCTTAGATCTGCATTCTCTCTCTCTCTCTTTCTTTCTTTCTCATACACACCCACCTCTTCACCATGCCAGGGATCAAACCTGGGCCCTCACACACCTGAGGCATGTACTTCCCCCACTGAGCCACATCCCAATCCCACTCCATTTTAAAGAGGGGCTCAGAAAAGTGTGCACCCAAGCTCGCACCACTCGTGTGTGGCAGAGCTGGGTTTGGCTCTGGTTCAGGGGGAGGGCTATGCTCCGGAGGTCTATCAGGTGGCAGAGAGCAGGTGTGTGTTTGTGGGGGGGTGAGGCTCCCTCTTTCTCGGTCTTGTCAACAATTTTTGCTCTCTGGGTTCCAGCATCTTCTGTTCACGGGCAGTGAGACACCAGCTTGGAGGAGGCCAAGAAAACGGGGGCCAAAAATATCCTGGAGGACCGAGGGCTTGGTGCTCCATTGCCATCATGAGCAGGGGAGGAGGCTACGTCCATTGCAGAATCTTGACCTCCCTGGATGCGGACCCCAGCCTGCCCCCTCTGGTTTCTCTTTATCTTTTTCTCGGGGTGATGGTGATGGGGTTTGTGTCATACCAGCGGTGCTCAGGGGATACTTGCAGTTCAGTGCTTTGGGGTCACCCCCCAGCTATTCAGGAGGCTGTGCAGCCCTGGGGATAGAACCAAAGCAGGCTGCATGCCAGGCAAGCACCTTGCGCCCTGCACTGTCTCTTTTAGGCAGCCTTTGCCAATCCTGCTCTCCCACCTGCTGATCCCGTCAGCCCTGCCCAGGCTGAGAAGATAGAGGGGTCAGGCCCAGAAAGGCCAAGCCATGAACCTGGCCTCTTGCCCGACCACTGGGAGGCAGCTGGGCCTTCTAGAGACCACAGATATTGAGAAGCTTTGCACGTTGCAGTCTCATCTTGAAAGTAGCCAGAGTGATGGGAGCAAGCTGACCAAACGTGGAGGCTGAGCGGTTGAAGAATGTTTGGAACCAACCCCAAGGTACGTGTCTATGTGGGGAGAAGGAGCCCAGCTGGGGAGTCAGTTGCTGTTCTAGTCCTGATTCTGATGCTTCCCAAAGAGGTTGCTCAAATTTGTTGGGGATGGGGTGGGCAGGGTATGTTTTGCTGTCTGTGAGATGGGCATTATATTAGCAGAGTCTTTCCAGGGCAAGAGGTGGCTCTGAGGGAAAGGTCTGGGTGGAGCTGATGGGGAGGGTCACGCAAAATTTGGGCACCTACAGTCATCCCCGTGGCCATAAGCCCACAGTTTATAGGTTGGTCTCCCAGTGGCTTGGACACTTGGGAGTGAGGGCCCTGAGCCTCATCCATCTGGCGCTTCGTCTACATTAATTAGTTCCAGAGCTGGATGTTGAAATGCATAAAGGAAGGCGCATTTTGCTGCTCTTTTCCTCTCCTCTTAGGTTGTCATGGAGGCTACTTCTTGGCCAAACTAAGATGAAAGAAGTTCATCTCAGAGCCCTGCCCCTTTCCCTCCCCAAGCCCTTCTCCCCTTCATCAGGTATCTTCTATCATCAGTCAACTGTCATGGAGAAAACGATTGTTCTATCTAATTTATACTAAAGTAAAAATGACTGATAGGACTGTCATGTTTCACGTTTCTCTGCTGGACAATGTCTAATCTAAGGGAATGAACCTTAATGGTCAAACTATAAGCAGTTCTATGAGCCTCTCTAGATCTCCTGGGACTTATGGCTTTGGTTTTCCCGTTATCTCCACTTTGAACAGTTTCACGACCCTCTAACTCAGAGGCTCTGAGGGATTCCTAGGAGCAGTGGCTACATGCAGGCCCCATGCTAAGGATGCTTCCTGTATCATGACAACAGCAAATCACACATCCTGCTTCTACCTATCCCCCGAAGTCCCCTTGATTGGCCACGTGTCACAGAAAAGGAAAGTCACATTCGGAGCATTGAAGCAACTGGCAGAAGGTCACTCAACGAGCATATAGCAGAATCAAGATGTGAACTTACATCTGTTTGCTTCAAAGTCCACTGTCACAGTCCATGATATATTCGGCTTCTCCTTTTGAGCCAATAAGCGTCCTTCAATGACTGTCTGCAGGAGGAAGTCTGACTCCTCCAGGTGGAGACAGATGCACGTCACCAATGGAGGGGCCCAATCTCATACCCTTGACTGGAGTCCTGTGAGAGGAACCTCCTGCCTGTCTGTCATGGTTGGTGAAGGGCAGGTTCCAGACAAGGCTGAGGATTTAGACCTTGACTGGAAGGCGGTGGGGCCTCTGTGGTTGATGCAGAGCACTGGTTGAAGCTGACCAGCTTCCTGAAAGACAGGGTCCATGCAAAGAGAGATGAGGAAGATATGGAGAAAGTGATCCCAGACAGACAGAACTCCTCAACATTGCCATCTCAGACTGGATCTGAAATCTAGGAAGTGGCAGTGAGCAATTTCCATGTCCTTCTCAGGTCTCTGAACTTGGGGAAACCACAACCTAAAGGATGTTTTAAAAAGCAAAAGGAAGACAGTGAGTGGCAGCCAGGAGAGAGGTCAGGGGAGAGGAAGGGGAAGGAAAGGAAGAGGGGCAGCAGCCAGAACCTGGGCAGGAGTACCGTCCACTATTGCAGAAGGGAGAGTGTCCCGGCATTGCTTCATGGCTGGCACCAAAGCCTGGAGGAGAAGTAAGGTGGGGGGATGGACTGCAGGAAAGTCTGGTGGCCAGAGGAAGGATAGGCTTATTGGGTAGGTCCTGGAAAAAATATGGATTAGTTAATGGAGTGTAAGGGGGTCTGGTTATCTAGTCTCCTCAGTGCCCTCTCCCCCCTCACTCATTATCCCCCGTACACTCTTGGCTTCTCTGTTGTCATGAATTGCCTATTTGGGCTCATACCTATACTGTTGCTGATTCTGCCTCATGTGTGTTTCTATGCTCATTCGGCTCTGGTTTGATGCCTATCTCTTTAGGGTAGAGTTTGAAGTCAGGAAGGGTGATGCCTCTGACTCTGTGGTTCTTTCTCAGGGTGGACTTTGGCTCTTCAGCGTTCTTTTCTGGTGCTGCACAAGTCTTGGCATTTTTTCTAGTTTTTAGACAAATATCATTATAATTTTGAAAGGGATTACATTTAACTTGGGGACTGATTTCTCAGCTGTGGCCAGGTGGGTCAAACCTACAAAGACCTCTAGCCTCACACCTGTGACAGTGGCTGTTTTGCAAAAGGTCAAGAGAGAGGGGCTGGTGAGCACGTGGAGAGAGGGAAGCATGGGTACCAGCAGTGGTAATGTAAGTAGAGGCAGCCATTACAGGAAGCTGTATGGAGCTTCTGGAAAAGATTATTGATAGGGCTGCTTTGGGGTGTGTATGGGCAGAAAAGAGCGAGATCTCAAAGACACAGCTGTACATTCCCGTTAATGTCAGCATTTCTGCCACAGCCAACTTGGGGACATGACCCCAGTGTCTGTCCTTGGATGAGTGGGAGCGAGAAGTGTAGTTTACTGAGACAGTGTAACTGTCCTCATCCAGGAAAAGAATCCTGCCATGTGTGGCAATGTGGATGGAACACGAGGGCACTGTGCATGTTTGTAATCCAGAGATAATCCAGAGAAACAAAAACCACATGGTATTGCATTTATGTGGGATCTGAAAATAAGTCAAAGCCAAAGAAAGAAAAATGGAAGAGCAATTGTCACGGCTGGAATTTGGGGAGATGGGGAGTATGGTAAAAGGGTACCAACTTTCAGCTTTGAGATGAATGAGGTCAGAGGATTGGCTGTGAAACACGATGACTAGGCTGGAGAGATGGCACAGGAACTAAGGCTCTGGCCTGCATGCAGTTGATCCCAGTTCAACTTTTGGCACTGCAAATGGTACCCCAAGAAGTATCGCCAGGTGTGATAGTTGAGAATAAAGCTTGGATTAAGTTCTGAGCAATGATGAGTATGGCCCCCAAACCAAACAAAAACTTCAGACCGACTACAGCTATGAACCCTGAATTGTTTGAAGGAATTTTGCTAACATGGTAGAAATGAAATATCTTCACAAAAATAACATAGAAGAGACAGATGAGAAGCAACAGGGACCAGGTGAGGGGAGTCAGGGACAAAGGTTTGTTTAGGACTGACAAAATCAAATATCCAAACCACAGAGTCAACAACACTGAAATCAGGAAAGCTAAACTTTAACAACCAAACTTAGAAATGTGCCTATTAAGAGGGCAGGCAGGAGGGGTAAGGGGGATATGGGAGGGAACCTGGGAACATTGGCAGAAGGAAGTTGACCCTGGTGGTGGGAACTGGTGCTGCAATATTGTGTATCTGGAACTCAACTATGAATAACTTTGTAAATCACAGTGCTTTAATAATAAAAAAAATGTGTGTGGAGGGAAATAACAGAGCAACCAACTAATTAACTAGATGGGGTGAATTGTTTTTTTTTACCATGTACATACATAGGCTCATATTACAGACTCAACAGTTTACAAATTATATTTGTTGGCCATTGCTCAATAAAGCTGGACAAGAACAAGAAAAAGAGAAAGGCCTTTTGCAGATTGTACTGTGGACGAGTGCTGGGGACAGCAGTGGCTTCACTTTCAGAAGAACCCAAGGGGCAGAGGCTGGGAGCAGGGATGTGGCACACCCTACCCCTGGGGTCTTGGACCCACAGGAATCCCAGGTGGGGTCAGTTTGGCAGCAGTGCCCAGGAGTGCGGAAACACAGACAATGGTTAGGGAGCTCTGGACCCCAAGCTAGACCCCACCTAAACCAGGTGCCAGGCGAGAACAGCACGGGATGGTCAGGCGGCTGTCCTGGTGAGGCTCCTCATCCTGTGAATGAACCATGGATGGTTCCCATGGGAGCCTTGTGCCTGGGGACACCAGTTATCTGAGGCAAGAGCTGAATTTCTGCGCCTTATCCAGGTGGCACCATGTGCCAGGAGCCAGGAGGACGCTGATCATGGTTTTACTGAGCCAAGACTCCCCAGGCGTGTGTGCCCCTACCCCTCATATCACGGAGGAAGTTGGGGGTTCGGTGACCTGTCCCAGGTCATCAGTGATACTGACAGTGCCCATCAGCACAGGGCAGGAGCTGGGGACCTAAATGATCCTCCCAGCCCCTCACTGAGCCTCCCTCTAGTCCTGTCACACCTTTCAGGCCCACACGCTGCTGCCAAGCCCTGCGGCAGCTTCTCTGACCCGCACCCACTCACCCTTGCTGCAGAGAGACCCTCCATCCCCCAATCCTCCCACCACCACCTGTTTCCATTATCCATGAATATGGCTTTGATTTCTACAAGATGGCCCATGTCTTGCCCTGGGGCCAGGGTTGCCCTATAGTCTAAGGACCTGGGAACCCATTTCTCAGATGTGGGGACACATCCAGATTGTATCTGTGTCTCTGGGTGAATGCATGGGCCGTCAGCCATTATTATCGTCTCCAGGGGGCTCATGATGGGACATGGTTCCGTGGGCATCCTCGGAGGTGCCTCCAGCCTCTGACAAGCCTGGTGGTTGTGGTCCCAGAATGACCACAATCTGGGAAAGAACCATGGCAGATAGCAGGCGGGAAGCTAGCACCCGCAGCCCATTGGAAGGGCAAAGTCTGGGTGAAAAGAAGCAGCGACTGTGTTCACTTGGTCACTACACCTCCAGACCTCAGCGGCAGCTCAGGTTAGCTGTGTGAGCTCGGGCATCCCTGGCTGAGCCTCTGCCTGGGTAGGGCTGGGGCTGTGGGTGTGGGATCACGGACTCACCTACTCCTATGGGCCCAAGCAGACTGGGCTTGGGGGACCCACTCACCAGGCAGCTGCTTTGAAAGAACTTCTCTCTCCTGGAGGACCCCCATCTTCTGATGCCAGCTGCTCCCTCCCAATGGTCTGGGTGGGATTTCAGAGAATTAAGCCGAGATGCGGCAGTGCGCCCCTTCGTTAATGCTGTCACCACGCAGCGGGCGCCGGGAGCCACACTGGGATTTGTTCTGATGTTTAATTCATAGGCCGGGGCTTTGGTTCAATGATTCATTTATTTTCTGGAATGCAGGGAGAGACAGGGATGTGGAGAGAGAGGGAGAGAGAGAGAATCAGGGAAATCAAGAGACACAAACTGACAGAGATGGACAGAGAGATGAGACCGAGAGAAAGAGAGAGGGATGGAGGAGGCTTTCTCATGATCTCCTGAGCTTTTTGAACTCAGGCATCTGGACAAGAGCCACACAGATGGGGAAACAGAGGCAGTGAGGTTTTGCTCATGTGCAGAAGCCCAAGGTGAGCCCTTGCCTGTCTGTGGCCTTGGCTTAGGGCATGGCAAGAATTCATTCTGTTTGGTTTGGTTTGGGGGCCCCACCCAGCAGTATGCAGGGCTTACTCCTGGTTCTGTGCTCAAGGATCACTCCTGGCAGGGCTTGGGGGACCATATGGAGCATCAAGGACCAAATCTCAAATCTATAGATCAGATCTGTATGCAAGACAAGCACCGTAACTGCTCCCAATAATTCAATTTTAGGGTATATGATTCCCGCAACATTGCCCATCATACAGTTGGCACTGAATGTTTCTACTGTATAGCTTTGCCCATTATTTCTCTCCCTAGAGAGGTCACATGCCCTTTCAGGGGAGGGCTGGTCTCTGGCATTAGTTCTGGACATTGTAAGTGTTGAAGATGGAAGAGTCGATAGTGGGGAAGGCCTCCCAGGAGCACTGGGAATCCTGTCCCCACCAGCTACGGAGTGGGATGGACCCTGCATGGCCCCTGGAAAGCACCTGGCACAGTTTTCCCATATGCTTCTCTGCCTCTCTGTTGGGGTCTCTGCCAGCCCCAGATGTGGACCCTAGAACCCCTCCCTCTTCATTTGGTTTCCTGAGCTGGCAGGCTGGTTGCCATGGAAACCAGTGATTTCAGGCAGGACAAAGCACCCGGTGATGGACAGAAACTGGCAAACACAATATGCTGCAGAAGAAAGGCGTGTGGCTGAGGGTGCAGGAAAGGTCCCACTGCAATTTTAGGGGTGAAAGCCCTCCACAGTCCCAGCTGGAACAGGGTTTTGCCACCACACATGTGCATTTTCCTTTACTCTTTCCCTCCCCTCTCTTTTCTTGTCCATCCTCCCCTCATTTTGTTCCTTTGCTGCAGATCCAACCCCAAGGCCAGGAGTGGGGTCGCTGAGGGCACTGTCACTCATCCTCTTATTACTGCAAAAGTGGGCTTAGTCCTCAATGGACCTTGAGTGATGTCAAGAGGATTTGCATAAAAAAAAACTCCAGATGCTTATGACGTCATAGTTACTTATTTAAGTTTTAAGAAAGTAGTTTTTGGTGCCAGAGAGATGATACGGGGGCTAAGCACTTAACTTGCATGCCATCAACGTGGGTTCCATGGTCCATCCCTATGTGGGATTTCTGAGCTCAACCACTAGTACCACAAGTATTCCTAGCAATGACAGGAGCAACCCCCTCATGCACGTGTCAGGAGTAACTCCTGAGAACAGCTGGGTGTGGGCCCCAAAACAAAAAAAAATTCAAGAGGACTAGAAAGTAGAGTACTGTAGCACTGTTGTCCCGTTGTTCATCGATTTGCTTGAGTAATGTCTCCATTGTGAGACTTGTTGTTACTATTTTTGGCATATCGAATATGCCACGGGTAGCTTGACAGGCTCTGCCGTGCAGGCAGGATACTCTCAGTAGCTTGCCCAGCTCTCTGAGAGGGATGGAGGAATCAAACCCGGGTAGGCCGCATGAAGGCAAACACCCTACCCGCTATGCTATCTCTCCAGTCCACAGTGAGCATATATTTTATTAAATCAGTGTATTCATATTCATCAGATGAATCCACATATGTGAGGTCCCTGGATTATATTGAATTTCTATTTTTAATTTCGAGGAATCTCCATACTCCTTTCCAACACCAAATGATTGGATAAACAATATGAAGCACGTAAGCACTATGGATGGCTCTTCGACCATTAGAACCATGAAGATGAGACCTTGCCATTTAGAGTAACATGGAAAGAGTGTGTGGTGTGAGAGAAGTGAAATACATCAGATAGAAAAAGAAAAACAATATAATCTCACTCAACTGTGGTCGATTAAAAAAAAAGCTAATTAACAAAATACAAAACAAATTCTTAAACCACAATAGCAAACAAGTGGTTGCCAGAAGGAAAGACAAACATTGGGTGAGTGGGGTAATTGTTTGGTGAAGGGTGGGACTGAGAATTTTGATGGCAACAAGTATGTACTATACAGATGCTGTTATAATGTGGTGCCCCTGAAATCTATGTAATGTTAGAAACCAAAGTTAGTTTAGTAAAACACTTTTAGAAAGGATTAAACTATTGATACATGAAACAATCTGAATGAATCACTGGAGAATTATGCTGAATAGCCCAAAACACCAAACAAACAAAACCAAGTACTAGCCTCAAAGCTTACATAATGTACAGTTTCATTTATATAACTTCTTCAAGCTCACAAAATGACAGAACTGGGTGACAAATTCCTGGTTGCCACGGTTGAGGAAGGGAGATGGGGATGGGTGGAAGCGAGGACGCTTTGTGAAGTTGAGTATGCCTGTTTGGATCAAAGTTGCTAGCCAGTTTGTGAAATCACATTTCAGTCCTGCAAATGAAGGGCTGGCAGAGAAACTGGAAGAGAAAGCAGGCTGAGGGCTAGGGGGCCCTGCATCAGCAATTCAGCTGCAAGTCAACTGACAGCTATTACTCATTAAAAGTTTAATTTTGAAAAAGTGAATAAAAAAAAGACCAGGGACCAGAGGAAGAAGGGCACTTGCACAAGGCCATCTGGGGTTCAATCTCTGGCACCCCGTATAGTCCTCAGAGCACCGCTGGGAATGATTCCTGAGTGCTGAGCCAGGAGTAAATTCTGAGCATTGCATATGTTGCCCCCAAACAAAACAAAACAAAACAAAACAAGCATATAGTGCTGTCCGGGATAAGAGACCAACAGAATATTCATTCATTGCTGGTGGGGATAAAACCTGGTTCAGCATCCTTGGAATAGCTTTCATTTTTGCGTGAAGTGATATACATACTTTTTCTTTGATCATGATGCCCTTTCTAAGGATGCACCCAATGATGTAACCAAATTATAATGATGCAACCAAACATAGGCTTAAACAAACAATGATAAGGGTGCAACCAAACATAGGCTCACAGCAGCACTTATATGCAAACATTAATAGCACCCTTCTTCCTTTTTGCCCCAAACTGGCAAAATTCCAAATATTCATCAAAAATTGAATGGATACATAAATTACAGTATCCCATATGAAATGGGATACTACTCAGAAAAAAGGAGGGACTTTATGATCTATGCAACAGAGAAGCGTAGAAGAATCTCAAAAAACTTACACGGCTGAAAGAAGCAGGGAAGAAGTTTCTCCAATGGGGAGACACATGTGTTCTTTTTTAGATGAGATTCAGGCCAGCTATTGGGAGTAGCAGGGTTGCCAGGTTGTTGTGTGGGAGGAGACCGCCTGTCAAGGAACAGCGGGGACACCTCAGGGGAATGAGTGATTTGGAGGTGATGGTATTAAGTTACAGGACTCGCTTTGTTGTTCGCTATATCCCCACTGCACTGCTTCTCTAAAACCCTAAGGTGATTAGCGGCAGAGAACTTGGAGAGGAAACGCCCTCGTATTGGAGGAGGTAAAAGCAACGTGGATGAGTGGATGGGGGTTTGGGGAGAGCATCAGGGAAGTAAGTGCCAGACAGGGCACATAGCAAGGGAACGGCCACGTGAAAGAGGAGAGAAGATTCTAACACTAAACTATGTTAGCACGTCGGACACTTTTATGCAGATTAGAAAAAAGATGATTTCTGTGTGGACCAATCGGGAAGAGAGGTGCCTGCCTGCTGGGCCAATCAGTGAGCAGTACCAAAATGCAGTTTGGGGAGCAGATTCACTGGGCTCATCATTCTCCAAGCAGATGCAGTGAATGATGGGAGAATGAACTACCGGAAACCCGTGGTGTCATCTGGATAGACATCATCCAGTGGTGACAGACTGCTGGTTTCTGAGAGGTGCCTCGGTGCTCCTGCCTCCATACAGTCAACGGCTGTCGCTCCCCTGGGGCATGCGCCGTACCTCTGTGCTTGCATGCCTGCTATTTCCACCTAAGTGTTTCTCCCCCGTGCACACAGGGTTCGGTTAGAGTATTCCCCCTGTACACATGGCCCAGTGTGAGCCCTACCAGACCATTCCTGCAGCCCTACCAGACCATTCACGAGCTTCATCCCCTGTGAACGCAGCGTTACAGCCTGCCTAGGTGCCCCAGGTCCTTCTCCTCAAGCACAACAGAGCCACGAGGCTGTAGCTGTCTTCACTCCCTCCCCCTGGGACCTTCAGAAGCCAGAGTTTTCCTACAGCAGACTCCCTTCCCGGCAGACATTGTTTCATGAAAAGCCAGGGTGCAAAATCAATTCGCTTCCCGTTTCCATGAGAAGCTATTTTTTCTATTGAAAAAGGAACCAGTGCGTTGTTTCGCTCGACACCGCTAACAACGGATGGGGAGTCCTCTTCGCTCAGGTCTGCCCACACAGGTCAGCCTGGACCCCGCTTCAGGGTCCCAGGGCCTGGGAGGGATGTCCACACAGGCCCCCAGAGTCCCCACTCTGCCTTGGCTGCCAGGCAGACAAAGCGTGGGATTGTAGCCTGGGGCAGATAGAGGCTCATCAGAACCATGTAAACCAGTTTTCCAGAATTTTCCCAGGAAGCTCTCATTTCCTCCCATACAGACTGTACCCCCTACGCAGCATGAAGTTTCCATGCAGCCACAGAGAGTTTCCTTGTCCCCTTGATGCTGCCTTTGGCCACGTGCTGTGCTCTGATCACTGACATGCTGATGGGCATGATGTGAGTAGTAGTTGGAAACAGAGCTAGTGATGTTGGACTTGGCCTTGATTGTCTTTCCCATCTCTCACAAGGATGGTGTTCCAGGGTAAACACTGGCACAAGAGTGGGAAACAGTGAAGAGCCAAAATCGGCCACTGGTGTAAACCACAGCTACCTCCAGTGGCCTGGAGATGATGGGGGAGAAACAGTATTCTTTTTTTTATTCCTTTTTTACATGAAACCAAATTATTATTATTTTCTAATTTTAATTTTTTTTGCCAGAACTCATGGCTACTTCTCCCAGAAGGGAGCATAAAATTAGACCCCCAAAACATGCACCCAGACTTCATACCAGGCTGTTTTCACTTGGGGCGCCCAGAGGGGAGAGGGTGAGAGACCTCCCTGCCCCAAGGGACCCAGCCCAGGCAGCAGACCTCCACTACCCAATCTCTGCCATGCTCCAGGCTGCTTTCCACACACTCAGGCTTTCCTCACACCTGAGTGAACATATTCCTGGACTGTGTGGTGGTGAAGTGGCCTCGTGACACATCATCATAGAGGGAAATAAATATATATGCCTCTCAGAGAGCCCGGCAAGCTACCGAGAGTATCCTGCCTGCACGGCAGAGCCTGGCAAGCCACCCGTGTTGTATTTGATATGCCAAAAACAGTAACAATAACAGTTCTCATTCCCCTGACCCCGAAAGAAGCCTCCAATTGTTGGGGAAGACAAATAAGGAGAGGCTGCTAAAATCTCAGGGTTGGGATGAATGAACACATTACTGGCGCCTGCTTGAGTAAATAGATGAACAACAGGATGGCAGTGATACAGTGAATTTTTTTTTATTTTAATGAATCACCGTGAGATATAGTTACAAACTTACAAACTTGCATGATTACGTTTTGGTCATATAATGTTTGAGTACCCATCCCTCCACCCATGCCCATTCTCCGTCACCAGTGTTTCTAGTATCCCTTACACCACTCCCCCCCACCCTCCCCCCAACCCCCACCCCGCTCCTGTGGCAGGCACATTCCCTCTTACTCTCTCTCTCTCCTTCTCAGTGTTATGGTTTGCAATACAGGTACTAAGTGGCCATCATGTTTGATCCATAGTCTACTGGAGAAATGGTATTCTTGCTGAGATCCACAGACACATGGGAGGTTGTTCACGCAGGAGTATTAGTGCAGCCATAATGCATTTGCCACTGTGTTTAAAGTAAATAGAAGTGTCTATAGTATTTTAAATAAGCAATAAACAGCAATAATATACTTGCCACTGTGTTTAAATTGAAATCTAAACCCTATATATTACATGGGCCACAAAATCCTACATTGGCTCTGCCTGTTCACCTCTGATCTCATCTTGTAGCCCTCAACGCACACACACACACACACACACACACTGCAGTTCAGTCACTGCAACTTTCTATTAGCTTGTGAACACACTATTGAATAGCAACTTTAAGCCTTTGCACGGGCTGATGGCTCTGTCCAAAAATCTCTTTCCTTAGATTTCTGCATGGGCAACTCTTGTTTTTCAAGTCTCAGCACAAATGTCTCCACCTGAGAGGAAGCAGACAACCAAAACTCTCTCCCAGTCACTCTAGTTTCTTTGTACTGTATGCTAAAATTATTTTTCACAAGTTAGGCTAGCTTATGGGCCTGAGGATAACATAGTGACAAAGTCTCTTGCCTTGAAAACTTGAGGCTGAGAATTCAATCTTCAGCATTGCCCTGCACATCCCAAACTCAGTCCTAGTAACACTGCATTTTGGGATCTCTGATACCACAACAAGCTTTACAGCCTCTACTTCCAGGTGTGTGATCACTGATATTGCAACAATAACAACAAAGAGAAATGAGCATGAGGAACAAAATTTATTGACTTTTCAAAGGACTCTTCCTCCTCTGATGTGTAAAATCCATGGAGGCAGCAATGCTCTTATATTCAATTTTCATCCCTAATGACGACACCATTGTAACATTGTCTCCTCAGAGTTAGTTGTTGAAAAAAAGTTTGTTAACATTGGTAAATCTGAGGGTCAGGGAGATAATACAGTGGCAGGTTGCTCATCTTGCATATCGCCATCGTGGGTTAAATTTTGGGCATCCCATAAAGTTACCCACCCCCAGGAGTGATCCCTGAGTGCAGAGCCAGGAATAAGCCCTAATTACCACTGGGTGTGGCCTCAAAAAACTAGAAAATAATAATAAAGTCAATAGTTACTGAGTAACTCTAAATGAGTGAGAGAGGAGACCCAAATTACCTCCCTCTGAAATGAAAAAAACATTGCTACACAACTCACAGACTTCAAAAAAATAATGTGAAGGTTTTAGAATCAGTCTATACTAGTGAATACAATTTAAAAAATAGACAATTCCACTGGAAACATAATCTACCAAAGGAGCTTGATTTTCCTTCTTAGAAGAAGCAGAAAATTTCTTGAAGAATTCCATATCTTCGAAAGACTGAATTTGTAATTTAAGCTTTTATTACTGAAACCTTTAGCTTCATGTGGTTTCACTGACATAGATTTAAGTGAATTAAAGAAAATATAAAAAACACTTTCAGGAAGTAGAAAAGAAAAAGCAAAAAAGCACTTTTCAGTTTGCTGTTGATGTTTATGATGGTCATTCTAACTTTGGTACCCAGACCTTGACAAGAACATTGCAAGTACAACCAAAGGTTCACAAGATGGATAATCCATACCAAGTTAGGTTCACTCCAAAAATGCATCTAATGAAGATATTGAGGTATTTTTCTTTTTCTATTCATGCTAGAAATCATCTCACTAATAAACCAAAGTTAAACCAACCTTGCATTCCTGGAAGAGAAATGTCAGAATGCTCTGTCCTATCGGACTTACATGGGTTCACTCTGATCTCTTGGACTTACCTCCTTCCATTCTCCCTGGCTCACACCTCTCAATCCACATGGTCTCCTGCTCTTCCATGAGCATCCAGACCCATTCCTGCCCCAGGCCCATTGCCTCTCCTGGTCCTCCATCTGGATGACCTACCCACCTATCCCCTGACCAATCACATGCACCCACCTACTTCACTTCCCTTCCTCAGAAGCCCCCTTCTCAATGAGTGATGGCGTGGTCATTCTAGACTGTCAGTCCCTCTACCACCACCACCACTTATAATTGTCTAGCCCCCTTCCTGCTTCATAGTTGGTCCTCAATAATTACTGTCATCTCACATATTATACTGTGGGAAGTCATCTCACTAACAAAAACCCCAAGGTCGGGATGAGATGTTCTCTTGGGTACAAGAAGTTTAGCCTAGTTTAGACAACGAGGATTGAAAACGTGCAGTCAAGCAGGAAATGTCCCTTTCAGGCTTAACAGGGGGTTCTATAACTTCAAGCTACACATTAAAGATATTTACTGATTGCTTATCATCCTATGGCTACAGCTATATAAATAGTATAGTCTTACTTAACGGCATATGTTTGACAGGAAGGTGATGCTGTACCAAAGTATAAACTAAAGTAGCCCCTTGTTGACTGGGGCTGTTGAGCTAACTTGCTTCTCGAATAGTTGCTGTATGTTTTATTCTTTGTGACCAACTCTTCAGTGGAGAGTTGAAGATATCAATCCAACCAGTTCAACAGTGGTGATTGGCCACACTATATATGTTTTATTTATTAATTTCATGTGATAGTGAGATTTCTGGGCTGAAGGGATAACACAGCAGGTAGGGTATTTGCCTTGCATGCCGCCAACCCGGGTTTGATTCCTCCACCCCTCTCGGAGAGCCCGGCAAGCTACTGAGAGTATCTCGCCCACACAGCAGAGCCTGGCAAGCTACCCATGGTGTATTCAATATGCCAAAAACAGTAACAATAAGTCTCACAATGGAGACATTACAAATTGATGAGCAATGGGATGTCAGTGATACAGTGAATGGGATTTCTATGTGAACGTGATTAGTTCACATAACACCCAGGTAAAAATTCTTTCTGGTATTTCTGGAATACAATATAATTTTAAATGAGAGCTGAGTAAAGGGGATGACCCTCCCTGATGTGGGGTATGGATGGGCGCCCCCAGATCTATGGGATCCTGAGCAGAAGAGATAGGTGGAAGAAGGTTGAATGTGTTCTCTTCATGGCAGCTTGATCTGGAATATTATCATCTCTTGCCCTGCTTCCCCTCGTTCTCGAACCTGCTTACCCAGACTGGCGTCTACATCATCTCTGACTCTCCGGCCTTTGATTTTCTGGCTTGGGGGCCATGTCTGGTAGTGCTCATGGATTGCTCCTAAAATGTGCTCAGGGATTTCCCCTAGAGGTGCTCAGGGGACTTTGAGGTGCTTGGAAATGAATTTGGACCCCCTGCATGCAAAGCCTGTCCTCCAACCCTTTGAACTATCCAGGAATGGATCCTGGATCTCAGGCCTGGGCACCAACGCCAGCTTTCATGGCTCCTAGTTTGCCATGTAACACAGATTTCTAAGTTTCCATAATCATAAGAACCAAAGTTTTATAATAAATTTATTTTTATATGTCATATGTAAATTATATTATATCTTGTACTATACAGGACTGGAGCGGTAGCACAGTGGGTAGGGCATTTGTCTTGCATGCGGCCGGTCCAGGTTCGATTCCTTTGTCCCTCTCGGAGAACCTGGCAAGCTACGGAGAGTATCCTGCCCACATGGCAGAGCCTGGCAAGCTACCTGTGGGGTATTCGATATGCCAAAAACAGTAACAACAAGTCTCACAATGGAGATGTTACTGGTGCCCACTCGAGCAAATCGATGAACAACAGGACAACAGTGCTACAGTGCTTGTAATATGCATACATATTGTGAGGGTTCTATTTCTCTGGGGAACCCTGGCTAATACATTTTGTTTATAGTATGTTGCTTCTTATTAGAGAAGCAAAGTTCCATAAGGGGGAATAACTTTGCTTTCCTCCTTGTCACTAGATTCTAGAACAGTGTCTGGCTTATAAGGGACACTCTGAATACACATTAGCCAAATGAGCACCTTTCTGTTCCTGGTGTCACTCATAACAAAACATCCATTCAACAAATACCTTGTAAGTTTCCCGAGTGCTGGGGGCAGGTCTCTTCTTGACCGTTCAGTGGGTGCATGATCTAAGGGTGATATTCTAACTGGGAGATGTGCTACAGAAAATGTTCAACGCAGTGGGCCTGGTAGTCAGTTTTTATAACCTGCAGGAGCTGTGTTCTATAAAGTCACTGCACACAGAATGAGGGCATGTCAAACTCAGCGAAAATACAGTGGTCCTTTCAGCATGCTCTTCAAGCCCGTGTTCTCCCTTGAATGTGCATCTTGATTGCCTGTCTCTGTGTCTCTTTGCTTGCTTTTTCCACTCTGGAGAAGCCTGTATTCTCTCTTGAACACATACTTCCTCCACCCCCATCACCCTGCCACATCTCTTTTAAATAAGTTTTGCTCAATAAAAACTATATTGCATCATGAAAAAAGAGAAAGAAAGAAAGAAAGAAAGAAAGAAAGAAAGAAAGAAAGAAAGAAAGAAAGAAAGAAAGAAAGAGAGAGAGAGAGAGAAAGAAAGAAAGGAAGGAAGGAAGGAAGGAAGGAAGGAAGGAAGGAAGGAAGGAAGGAAGGAAGGAAGGAAGGAAGGAGAGAAAGAAAGAGAGAGAGAAAGAAAGAAAAAAAGAAAGAAAGAAAGAAAGAAAGAAAGAAAGAGAGAGAGAGAAAGAGAGAAAGGAAGGAAGGAAGGAAGGAGAGAAAGAAAGAGAGAGAGAAAGAAAGAGAGAGAGAAAGAAAGAAAGAAAGAAAGAAAGAAAGAAAGAAAGAAAGAAAGAAAGAAAGAAAGAAAGAAAGAAAGAAAGAAAGAAAGAAAGAAAGAAAGAAAGAAAGAAGAGAGAGAAAGAAAGAGAGAAAGGAAGGAAGAAAAGAGAGAAAGGAAGGAAGGAAGGAGAGAAAGAAAGATAGAGAGAAAGAAAGATAGAAAGAAAGAAAGAAAGAAAGAAAGAAAGAAAGAAAGAAAGAAAGAAAGAAAGAAAGAAAGAAAGAAAGAAAGAAAGAAAGAAAGAAAGAAAGAAAGAAAGAAAGAAAGAAAGAAAGAAAGAAAGAAAATGCAGGGTTTGTTTCTCATGTGTCTCCTGCAATGCTTAGAGTTTAATCCTAGCTCTGTGCTCAGGGATCACTCCTGGTGGGGCTTGAGGGACCATATGGGTTGCCAGGGATCAAACTGCAGTTGACTGCATGCAAGGCACATGCCCTACCCACTGTATTATCTCCATGGCCATGTGTATTTCCCTTCAAAGACACTTTATGTCATCTGTTTTGCTGATTCTAACACTGAACTCACTGCCAGCAGAACTGCAGATGCTGCTTTAATCAAACTTACCGAATTTATATGATCTCTCCCAGAGAGAGCTTTCTAGCTTGTAGTAATTTGAGACTGGATGCTCAAGGGCCTTTCAAACAGCAAAGTCACCCACAATGTGGCCCCATGCACATCGTGTGAGGGAACTCTTACTGTAGGAGGTAATTGGTTTTACTCTCCTACAACTCATCCTTTGCTGGTCGGACCTTAGCAGAGAACCACTAGTACGCTCGCCCACCTCTTTGACCATGAGTGTGAGGGATAGCCCCAGTTTTCCAGCAAAGTTCTAGCAAGTGTGTGGATTCAGAAAGATGGACTATGCTCCCAAGGAGGAATTCATGCAGTGTCTGCAGCTGACTGGGCAAGCCCCCTGCCCCAGCCCCTGCCTCAGAGACAGATTAAGAGAAAATTGACAATGGGGCTGCATGGTGAGAGGGTGGGGGCACTGCCAGAACCCTCATGGTGAAAGGAGACATTCCCCCAAATTTCTTCCCCATAGACACCCCCTCCTGACCCCACCTGTCCCAGCCACCTCCTTGGGACAGACGCGTTTGCAACCTGCTAATGATGTCTGGTTTGAAACACCTGAGTTATCAGTTCTGCTTTCGTTCTCTGCAAGTCAGTTTTTATTTTTAATCCCTCCAGCCACTCGGTGAAGCTGACAGCATCCCGCAGTCTGTGAGATGTGCCCTAGCCATGGAGATCTTGAGGGGTGACGGGTGGGGAAAGGGACCCTCTTCAGGAGCCGGGGCTGCTTATGGAGATTTCATGACAGCCTGGAAAAATTGTCTCTTCTCTGCTCTCTGCATTCAGCATCGTTTCATGGACCAGCCTAGAGGTGGCAAGTCTCCAAGTCCATCTGCAAGGCTGTCAACCGACCTCTATTCCTGGTAACCCAGGCAGGAGGTGACACTGGTTTCCAGAGCAACCTTGGAGAATGGCAGGGCATGGGGGAGGGCACAGGACTGGGGGTGCACGGTAGGAGCCCTCTTTGCAGGGAGCACTCTTCCCGCAGGAATGGGGCGAGGGAAGCAAGGAAGCCCTGCTATGTGAGAGGCAGGATGGTAGATTATCTAAGGTTCAGGACGCAGTTGGGTCTTGATTATTTACTCTTTGCTATCCCTGAGGCCTTATAGCATTAAGACACTAAAGAATCCAGTCTCTCTCCTTCTCTGTCTGACTGCAAACATTGAACACCAACTGTGTGCCCCTCAGCCAGATGCAGGGGACCCAGGAGTGAATAGGTCATATATGGCTTCTGCTCTGGGCGACACTTTACAAGTGGAGATTAAAGGAATACTCTGAAGCCGGTTCTTTTGACTGCTATCAGGTTCTGAAAGAGAAATCTGGGGAACAGAGGGAGGCCATCATAAGAGAATATAATTTCTAACCGGGGAATTCCACAAAGGCTTCCTGATGGAGGTGGTGTTTTCATTGAGATGAGAACAATCCCTGGAGATGGTAGCAGAAGCTGGCCAAGTAGACTAGGAGGATTTCTGGTGAAAGGCAATAGCATGTGCAAAGGCCCTGTGGCAAGAATATAGCCCTGAGACAATGTTAAAGGTACCCTGGGCCTGCCCCCTTCCATGGGTTATAGATGGAAAAGCCCAAGAGGAAGTGCCTTGCTCACGGTCAGACTGTGAGAAGAGCTGGGATTGGATCCAGAGGGCCCAATTTCTTGTAAATTCGATCTCACTGGTTCTCATCAGGCTGGTGGGCTCCTGACATCCTCCCAAGCACAGGTTATCTACTTGACTTCTCTCCCGGAGTCTCTTTCCCTAAATGTATTGAACTTTGGGTAGGTTACTGAGGAACCATAAAATAATCATCTCTATACAATAATTTATAGAGAGTCTCTTGCCTGTGCTCCTGTCTGTCTTCCCCGCGGCCCCTCGGAGGGGATGGGCTCTAGCTTTCCTCCCCACCCTGAGCAGAGCTCCCGGCAGCTGAAGACCTCCGAAACCTAGCCACAGTCATGTTCAAGGCCCCTCTCCACATGTTCGGACGAGCCTCACACATGAAAATACTGGCAGAGGAACCCAGGTATGTGGAACCCGGGGCTGAGACCTCTAACTCTGCTCGGATCGGGACTGGGCCGCCTCAGCCCAGATTTCCCATTTCCCAGTAACTAGGCGGTCACACCCAGGGACTGCCCTCAGCGCCGTGTAATTCCATCCACGGCCAGCACCCAGAGACTTATAAGCTCACTTTGCAGCTGCACGATATCTAATAGGCTCCTTCTTCTCTGGGAGAACCTGGCAAACTACCGGGAGTTTCCTGCCCACATGAGAGAGCTTCGCAGTGTCCATGGTGTATTAATATGCCAAAACCAGTAACAAGCTGGGTCTCATTCTCCTGACCCTGAAAGAGCCTGCAATGTGGCATTGTTAGGAAGGACGAGTAGAGAGAGGCTTCTAAAATCTCAGGGCTTGGATGAATGGAGACGTTACTGAGAATGCGTGAGAAATTTGACGATCAACGGGATGATGATGATGATGATGATGATGATGATGATGATGATGATGATGATGATGATGATACAATAATTTATGCCCTGATTTCTGACACAGACCTCCCAGAACCCCTGTAAAAAGAGATACTAGGAGAGTCTTTCATTCTGAAACATCCTCTTTGGCCCCAATTCCCAGAACAGGGCTTGTAAAGTCCCTCTTTTCCTCAATGATAAGAGTACCGGACTCTCTTTTGTTCTAATAGTTGGTCTCTGACTCTGGTGTCTGACACGGGGTTTCTGAAACCCTGGTACTTTCTTGGGTGATAGGATGGCTGCACCCAAACTCCAGGGAGTCAGAAGCTAGAGATTCTCCCAGGTCCTGCCCTCTGAACTCTGCCTTGGGGTATGCGGCAAGATCTTGAACTCATTTTCAAATAAAGTGGTGAATGATTTCCCTGGGTTCTGTCTGGGTGAGTGATCAGGTCCAAAGTGAGTGATTTCATAGGAACTCTGATGCATAGCCAAGCTGGGTAGACATTGCGAGGACCTATCATTTGTGTTTGGGGTCTGGGGTAGGAAAGATAGCACAGTGGTTACTTGCCTTACACATGGCCAACCCACGTTCAATCCTGGGCACTGGTTACTTGCCTTACACCTGGCCAACCCACGTTCAATCCTGAGCACAGCCGAGTATGTTCTCAAAACTAACAAAAATCAATGCATGTCAAAGATTTGGGACCAAAGATAGCACAAAGGAAGTACGGCACTTGCCTTGCGTGCAGCTGCTGAAAAAGGTGTGTTTCATGGGATTAAGCCCCTTACCTTTTGGGATCAGATGCTCTCTCCAGGTATACTGTGTCAGACTGGAGCTCCACTGCCAGATTTCCAGCTACCAATGCCTTGGAAAAACATCTCACTCACCTGGTGTCAAAAACTTGCAAATGTGCATGTGTATGTGTTTTATTTTTTTCCTAGGGTGGGGACAAACCTGGAGGTACTCAGGGATTACTTCTGGCTCTTTGCTCATGAATCACTCCTAGGGGACTTGGGAGACTAACGGGATGCCAGGGAATTGAACCCAGGCTGACTGCATGCAAAGCAAACACCCTTCCTACTGTACTATCTCTCTGGCCTAAAGAGCTTATGAGTGCAGCTGGTGAGTGTGAATGAGAAGCACGGGGAGAACAGTGCTCTGTCTTCAGACATGCTTGGTGTGGGGGCAGAGGAAAGTCCAGGAGAAGACTGTTCTCGGAGATGTCCTGATAACATCCTGAGTGTGAGGAATAAGCAATGTGGGTGAGACCACACCGTCACCAGCTCCTGAGACAGGCCTTGGGGGTGGGCCAGAATCTTCCATGTCAGTTTCCTTTATGAGGAGAAGGGGTACTTCTGGCTTGCCAGAGCAGCCCTGTAGGGCTTCAGGACGTCAGAGGCTCTAAGAGAGTCAGCTTAGAGCCGCAGAATCCCTTGAAAGGTTCTGTTGAAGCTTTGACAGCCTCCAGCCCTCCGTTGCGGGTCAGTTGCTGAAGAGTTGAAGCCCATAGAATGGACAGACGCACCCCTGACCACACAGTGGCTCATAGGATAACCCCTGACTGAGTTCTGACTGAGATTCTTGGCATCTTTGAAGCAGAGGGTTCTGGAAGGCGGAGACATTGCCACTGACCATGGTGCTGACACTGATGGCTGCTCTTCTCAGCATCGGAGGGAGCTAGGGGCAAACCAACCAGCCACCGGCTAAACTCTTGTCAGAAGGGACAGCAGGAGAAGTGACAAAAAGAATGGTTCATGGTAGGAAGCTTGCCACGAGTGGTGGAGGTGGGGAAGTTAGACTAGAGAAAGGACCACTATGACAATGAGAGTTGGAAATGATGGCTCTGGACAAGAACTGTGCTCAAAGGAGATAACATAACCTTTTGGCAACAGTATTAGAGAAAGAAGCATTGGGTTAGCGCCCCAGAGACAGCAGTCTCATGCTTCACTTCTCTCAGGGGCCAGGGAGATGCTCAGTAGGCTGGAACTGTATTTTTCAAGCAGAGGCAGGAGCCCCAGGCTTGATCTCTGGTCATTCTTGAGCCCCCAAGCACCACTAGAGGCCATCCCTAAGCTCTGATCTGGGTGTTAGTCCTGAGCACTAATAAGTGTAGCCTCCTAACCAAACCATATCGCTAATCTTAGCCTCAGTTCCCTCATCTCCAAGATGGGGGTGGTGGCTCCTGTCCCCCAGTACATCTGTGAGGATGAAATGAAGCGCAAACTCCCTTCTCTCCTGTCACCACTGTCCCTATGTCTACAGCCTCTCTCTCCATGGGTCAGTCCGACGGGACCATGGAGTGCCTAGACCTTTGGGCAAACGTTTGGATACGGCCGTGAGGGTGCTCCTGGGCAAGATGAGCATTAAGCAGGTAGACCTGCTCTACTGTGGGCGGGCTCCGCCCAACCAGTTAAACTGGACTAAACTGAACCAAAAGTTCTGAGTAAGAGGAAACTGCCTGCCTGGCTGCCTCGAGCTGGCTGGCCCTGCCTGCTGATCTCAGTGTCCAGTCCGCTGCCGTTCAGGCTGGAATTTATGCCACCAGCGCTCCTGGTGCTGCTTGGGGACTGCAGATCTTAGAGGCTTAGTAATTGCCAAAGCCAACCTCTTATAATAAAACTCTCTGTACAGATCATCGTGTGGGCTCTGTTTCTCTAGAACATCCTGACAGCCCTTTCCCTCTGGCCCCCATCTCCCCCCCACACCCACTCACACACACACCTCAGTGACTTGGATAATCATCCCCCACATCCATTCCATGTTTCCTGAGCCGAGTCTGTCCTCACCTCCACCTCTGCCCAGACGAATGTCCTTACACCATGTTTATGCAGCATCCCAGGTTATGCAGGTTATCCCTGCTTACGGGGTCAACGGCTCCTCTCCGAAACCCCCTGCTCACTAGTATTATTGATGTGTGTGAACGTGGGGTTATGAGTTTTCTCTCCCCTCGCCCTTTCTAGGTGATCAGTTAGGTGCCTGCAGAGCCTCCCTGCTTCTGATTCCAGTCCCCAACCCCTGCCTCAGGCCCTCGCCCCCATAAGGTCGCCTGTGTATGTCTAATGACCCACTGAAGGGTCTCCCGGGGACTCGCTCACTGAGTCATTGCAGGTGGCAGTCATCATCAGAGACTCAGAGACCCAGAGTGCCCCCAGACCTTCCCTTCGATGAGATGGAAATGAGATGCCAGCGGTGTTGAGGTGGAGGCGGAGAGCCTTTTAGAACCCAGGTTCGCTGGCTGGCTCTCTTCCAAATGTGTTTTCCAGCAAACGGTAGGGCCCAGTGAACCCTGACCATGAAGCGCTTTCAAATGAGTCTTTAATAATTTACTTATACAAATTGAACCTAATTAAATCGCACCCGTTGAAAATGCACCACTGTATATCCAAATGATGGAATCGGGCTTTAAAAAAAAAAAAGCAATACAGGAGGGATGCTAAGGTAATTTTCCACTTGTACGAAGCACGCTGGGATCTTCAAATTGCCATCGCGCCGAGTGCCCGCCTGGGATTATTAAAGGGCCAGTCCCCTAGGTTTATGGCTTCTCAAGACCTGGGCTTGTTCTCTTTCTTTCCTTTGGGCTGCCCGCTCTTGACCTCCAGAGCCCCTGGCACGGGGGAGCAGAACAGATTTGCAGATTCTCACGGTCCCGCCGCAGGCTCCTCTCTGCATGTTTGGAAACACGGAGCAGGTGGCCTCCTGGAGCCTTTGTCTGGGCCATTGCCCATCTGGAATGGTTGCCGAGAGCCTTGTTCTCAGCGCCGGTGCAGGGGCCTCAAGGCTCTGCCCTCCACCAACCCCCATGGCTGACTGGCCGCTGCCCCATTGCCTGACCCTCTGCTTTTGAAGCAAAAATCACTCACCCTGGAAGCATCTCTTGCCGCTGGCACCTGTGTTTCTGCCCTTTCCGCAATCCCCCAGGTAGACTCCAAAATCCCAGAGTGACAGCCAGCAACAGTTGGGACAGCGTGGGGACTCACCCTCCTCCCCAAATCCTGCAGCGGGCTGTGCCCCTGCACCCCCCCCCCAACACCTCTCCTCCCTGGTCCTCTGCATCCTCCCACCACCAGCCCCGAGGCATCAGACAGGCTGCTGCCGTTGGCTCCCCCCCCCCTCCCGTCCCTGACAGGGCTGCCTCATGTCAGGTCTGAAAGGCGAGTTTGCAAGATAGAGTTAAAAAGCCTCCTGGACAGGGCTGCTGGTTTACACGCCCCCGGGGCCGCTTCTGAGCCCAGCTGCTAATGAAAACAGACTGCTGGGTCCTGAGTGAGCCCAGGAGAGGCTGAGAGGAGGAGGGCGCTGGGCTTTCAAGCCGCAGCTGACTGTACTCAAGCTCGGGGGCCCAGGAACCCCCTGCGTGGCTCTTCATAACGCTCGCCCCCCTCTCCACCCGCCTGGTAGCCCCTTTCCATACAGGGAGAGAAGGGGTCTCACACAGTCCTTTGGAGCCGGGCTGACCCACATAGTGAATTCTTCTGGAAAGAAATGAGTCAACATTTAAACCAGGTGGGTGAGTCAGAGAGATAACTCACTCCAGCTCCAGCGGACGGGGTTGAGTTCCATCTGAGCACGAGGGGGGGAGGGCGGGGGGGGAAGGGTTGGGGGGAGGGCGGTCATCCAAGGTGAGGAGGGTTCCTTGTTCCTTGAGAGAAGCCCCCCAAAGAAAAAAAGATAGATGTCAGATGACTTATTTTTTTTTTAAAATGAGATTTCTGGATTTTCCCTTAGAAGTATCTCCAGATAGAGCTGAAGGCATGAGCAACTGTGAATCACTTGCTTTGCCAGGGGAATTCAATCCCCAGCACCTGCAAGACAAACAGAAAAAGAAACACAACTCACACGCTCACAAACGCCTTAGCCATTTGCGCACACACTTACACACGCACACACCCACTCACATGCACTCACAGGTGAATACAAATCACACTCAAACACTCGCACATTCACACAGACTTGCAGTCACACACTAACATACCCTCACATCAAGCACTCACTTTCAAACTCTCATGAACTCACACACATTCACACAAACACAAAACGCACCCCCCATGCACTCACATACTTACAAACGCACTCATTCACACATTCACACACTCAGATACACTTACACTCCCACACACACACACACTCAGGCTCACACTCCAATACTCATGTTAACTCACACTCACACTCTTGCTAACACCCACTCTCATACTCACACCTACACACCCTCACACCCACACTCTTACTCGCATTCACTCTCACACTCGCATACACACTTTCAAACTCCTGCACTCACCACACACCCAAACACTCACTCTCTCCTACTCACCCATGCAAACACTTGCACTCACTCATTCTCACACCCACTGCTCATACTCAGATGGATCCACTCACTCTCAAACTCCCTGCTCAGCCACAAACACACTTAAACTCACACATACTGCCCTATTCACACTCATGCTCACCTTCAGAGTCACAGACCCTCACACTCACACATTCACTGCTTTCTCGCTTGTACAAACTACATTCACATGTCACACTCAAGCACACTCACAGAGAAACTCATACACACACATACTCTTACTGACACACAGACATACTTGTGTAACACCCACACACTCACACAGTCTCACTACCCACACAACTCACAAGCTCACACACTCATAACCACAATCTCACTCTCACACACTTCTGCTCACACTCAGACCCTTGTACTAATATTCACTCTCACACTCCCAGAAACTCATTCACACACTCCTGCTAACACTCAAACACTCACACACAATAATACACACCCTCACAAACACAGAAACACACATCACACATGCTAGCAGAAACACTCAGACTCACACACAGCATGCATTGTTTGCCCCGTCAGCAGCGGGCTGTGCTGAGTAGCTGAGTCATGTCTGGTCCACTTTCTTGCAGCTTCTCATTCTTCCACCCCAGAGACGTTTCTGCCTCTCCTCTTCCCATTCCCCTTAGTTCTGTTGGGAATGTGGCCCAAGCTCCTCCGCCCCACAGCCTGGGCGTCACTTGGCCTGGTGCGCTATTCTATAGATGAGGCCCTGACCCCACAGTGGGAGCTCCTGAGGTCAATTCCACGGCCAGGACTAGGGCCTATGGTGCCCCCCCTTACTCAGGAGGGACTAGATACCCCGAGCAAGGCTCACGCAGTTGGGGTTTCTGGTTGCTTCCTTTTGATGTCCTGAAGCAGCTGGAAACCCCTCCACATGCCCCCCACCCCATCCCCCAGTACGGCTGGGAGAGAGAGCTTTGAAAACTGCTGTCTGGTCTCATTATGTCACTCACCGCCCTTCTTGGAGCAGAAGGAAGAAGTTTTGCAGTCTAAGGAAAAGCAACTTATTTGGATGGACTTTTCAGAAGGGCCCAGCCTACCTTCTTACCTTGCCCCTGACACCTGGTCCAACCCCCCACCCTCCTGCTGTTTGCTTCAGCCATCCTGTCTGAAGATTTACCCTTCCTTGTAGATGAGAAATTTTGCTTCCCATGACAAGCCCCCACTACATCCCTTCCCTCAAGAAGTCTTCTTGACCCCTGATTCCATTTTGAGATCCCCGGAACAGAGTTTACGACTGCCCCTGCCCCCCCCCCCGTGATCCCGTGATGCCCTCTCCTGAAGCCCTGATCTCAGTGTTCTTGGTAATCACTTTTACTGAGACTTAAGGGGGACCAGGTGGGGCCATTCCGTGCATGGGCTCATAACTCCAATCTTCCTTTAATGTAAAGAGTGCTCCTGACTGTTCACATGGGGAAACTGAGGTGCCACAAGGTGAAGCAGCACACCCAAGGTTATCCCATCTGTCAGGGACTAGGGCAGGGCTCATCTTGGATCTGGAGTTACAGGCCATGCTCTTCATGCTTTGGGTGTGGGGTTCATAGCGGGATCACATAAGGGTCCAGAGCCCTGACCGGTCCCATGGGCTGTCCTGGTGCCAGCACCAGGGGAAGGCTTCTGGAACAAGTCCCTCCATTCGCAGGAGCTCAGACACACTGACCACTCTGCTCTCCAACCCCTCCTCATCACTCCTCACACAACACTCACACTTCTCAGTCTTTTTAAAGATTCATTATTAGCATATAACATTGTAGAATTTGGGAGGGGGACTTTGGGTCACATCTGGTGATGCCAGGGATTACTCCTTAGCTCAATGCTCAAATGCCCAACAGGACTCAGGGGATTTTATAGTGCTGAGGACTAAACCCAGGGCTCCCACATGCAAAGCATATGCCCCAGCCTAATGAGTCATCTCTCCAACCCAACATTGCAGAAGTAAAGAAGTATCACTTCATACCTCGTTATGTGTGTAGGGTTCATGGTACCCACCCCACAAACTCCAGGGCCAACCTATCACCCAAATACCCCATTCCTATTGCTTTCATTCAACCACCCATTGCGTTCATTGGTTGCAGGATGATCACCTCTAGTTTCATCTATTCTATTCTGCCCCAAAGGGCACTGTTATAAACTTTGGGTCCCACAGCTGCTTCACTTAATCACATGCCACTGGGCATGTAGGTTGGTTGAAGTTGTGGTTCTCATGAATAAGGGGCCCAAAAAGTTACAGGAATGTAAATGCCTTTGCAAATTCATGATTCATATTTTGAAAAGCATTTTGGCACATTTCAGTATCAGATGAAATTTCCTTTCAGTTTTTACATTAAAATTTGTTTAACTATCGAAGCACCTTTATTTACAACTGTAAATTCAGAGTTAAGTTTCAGGTATGCAATGCTCCAACAACAATCCACCACCAATGTTTTTGTTTGCTTGTTTGTTTGTTTGGGGCACACCTTGTAGTGCTCAGGGCTTATTCCTTATTTCTGTGTTCAAGGATCATTCCTGGTGATGCTCGGAGGAGCATGAGTGGTGTTGGGGATCAAATCTAGGTTGGCTGCATGCAAGGCAAACACTCTACCTGCTGTACTGCTCTGGCCCCGCCAATGTTTAAAGAAATAGAAACATTCCCCACATCCTCCACTGCCCTCGACTTGTCTGCTAATAGAAAAACCCAGAAAACATACTTTCTTGCCGGGGCCACCATCAACCAGAACCTCCTGTTGCATAGCCCTGGCCCCTAGAGCCCCAGCCTTTGGCCTTTGCACAGGTAACCCCAAACTATTCTTTCACCCTCACTCCCTTCCTGCCTTCGCACTCCAGTTCCAGTACTCCCTTCCAGAGTCCGCCTGTCCTTTCAGAAGTGAACTCTGAGCCCCTCACATGCCTCCTGTCTGCCCCTCTCACCTCAGCTCAGGCCACCTCCTCCTCTGTACCCTGCTGGCCAACTCCTTCCCCACCCCCTCACTTGCCTCTTGTTCCTCCAGCTTTTGTTTCTGCTCCTGCTTACTTTTCTTTTAAAGAAGTCTTATTGGATCACCGTCAGATACCGTTGCAAACTTGCATGATTATGTTTCAGTCACACAATGCTCAAGCACCCATCTCTCCACCAGTGCACATTTCCCACCACTGGGGCATTGTTCCCAGTGTCCCACCTGCCACCCCCACCCCCACCCCACCCCACTCCCTGCCTCTGTAGTCCTGCTTACTTTCTGCTCTTGCTTAGATCCTGCTCATCTCTGTCTTCTCATTTGGGACATGCCTAGCTCAAATGGCACCAGCTCCAGACCATTCAGGGGATAGACCACCCCATTGGTACTGTCACCACAGCTGTTCGTGGTCTGTCTCCCATCCTGCCTGTTCAGCTGTCAAGAGTCTGTCTCCCGTTCTGTCTGTTCACCTGTTGAAGGTCCATCCCCCATTCTGCCTCTTCACCTGTTGCTCGTCTATCCCCCATTCTGCCTTGTTCACCTGTCGGGGGTCTATCGCCCATTCCACTCCCGCCCCTACTCAAGCTCAAGGGAAGCAGAGACCATGTCATCTTGCTCACGTCAACCTCTGAACACGGCCCAGGCTGGATGACAATGAGGAAGAGCACTCAGTTCTCCCAGCTGCCATCCTGCTGGCAGGCTGTGCTGTGAAACTGACACAGCATCTTGTCCCCAGCACGGAGAGAGCAAGCACGGGAAGGGACAGTCTCTTCTCTCCCAGGGCCCGTCATCAGCATCTGCTCTCCCGTGGAGAGCCTCACTGCCTGCCCCCGCAGCAATGCAAGCCCAAGCAGAGAACAGGCAGCCCTGGAGGCTGAGTGCACAGGGAAAAGTCAGATCTAGATGGGCACTGAGACCGGGGGGCGGTGGTGCGGGGGGCAGCCAGGGCTGAGTGAAATGAATAGAGGGCAAGGATGATGTGAGCCGGAGGGGCTGGGAGATAGTACAGCTATCAGGATACACACTAGGCATGCACGTTACCTGGGTTCAATTCCTAGCACCACACGGTTCCCAGACCAGGTGCAGCCCTGCAGATACCCAGCATGGCTGGGAGGTCCAGGTCATCCCTGGACAGCACCGCATTCAAGACCCAGTTGACTGAGAATTGCTGATAGGATCCCTGGACTTCCTGAGTACTGCTTGTAAGTACTTCCAAGTAGTTCCTCCTATTCCCAAGAGGGAGAAAAAAATGATTAGAGCTGAAGCAAGTGCAGTCCCAACAAGCAGGGGAGGGGGTGCCTGATATGGGGAAGAGGATCCCCGTGGCCAGAAAGCCTAGATACCTCTGTGTGTGTGTGTGTGTGTGTGTGTGTGTGATTGTCTCAGCCCCATAAACAGATCATCATTCTGGTCCAGGGCATCAGTTAGTGTCAGGGACCACGCTTATCCCTAGACATGCAATCTGATTGGAGGATTACACAGTCATGCTTCCTGCCAGGTTGTCAAGGAGCAGCATTGTTCTCTCGTCTGAAGGTCCCCAGTCTGGCAGCAGGGAGAGCAGTGGCTGCCATTGTCTCTTAAGTTTTTCTCTCCAGTCCTAAGGGAAGGGGTATTAGGTCTGCTCGCTCCCTGCCCACCAGCCAGGCCACCTGTGATCGCCAACTGCTAATGTGCCATGAGGAGAGAGAAGGGGTGGAGGGAGTCAGGGGCCAGACCAGCCCCACTGTGGGTAACTGCGTGTTGGCAGTGACTGGGTTTTCCGCAGACTGCAGACATCTGGCCTTGGTGCGGGCAGGATGTGTGTGATCTGGAAGGTAACCCCCAAAGGGGCTGTGAGATGCTCAAGGCTCCTCCTTCCCACAGAGCAGGGGACTCACCCCAAACAGTGCCACCCACTGTCAGGGCTGGACTCTAGGGGGTCAGTTCTCTGTGCCAGCACTGTCCATTTAAGCAGGCACTGAAAGCCAAGTAACAGCTGCCCAAGGATTCAAATGATCAGAAACGAGGTGACTTCCTCTCCCCAAAGCGTGCCCTGCTGGTGTAAGACGCAACGGTAGGAGCAGCTGGAGCTGATCGCTGTCATCCTTTGGCAAGACTCTCCTGGGGGTTCAGCAGAAAGACCAGACCTCAGAGGTGGAGGCATACAGGTTTCTGACACCATCACCAAACACCTAGATCTAGCAGGCCTGGAAGCAATGAGCAAGTGGTGAGTATTGGTGATTTCTGACATGAGGATTAAAGCCTTTCAAACTGAGACCATTTAGTGGTTTGCACCTATTAGAGTACTGATACAGCTTCCCTCCCCTCCTGGGGGGAGTGGGGACAAGCTTCCCAAGGTCTGTGGGACTCCCCCGCCCCCCACGGCTCCAGCTTTCTCTCCCTGTCTGGCAATGGATACTTTCTGCCATGACTACTTGCCATGCCCCACAGGCCCTCAGCCTCCTTCATGTCTGCTTGTTGGTGTTGTAGATGGAGAGACGTCTCCAAAGTGGTGCTTTGGAGGCCTGGGGCCCCCTCCTAGGAATTCTCAGCCTACATGACTCAAGTGAAGACCCAGAATGGAGTGCAGCTCCGAACCTTGTGGGGCATAGCCTGGGCCTGCTCAGAGTGCTCAAGGGCCTGGAGGACTGTAACCCAGGGATACCCTGGAGACCACGTGGTGCCGAGAATCAAACTGTGCTCAACCACGTGCTGGGTTGTACCCTAACTGCTGTACTGTCTCCTGGGCCTTCCATACATGGGATGCATTTTCCTCCTTGTGTGATGGGCAAGTTCAATTTTCAGAAAATTTCCCCTGTAATGACTCTTGACCAACGCCCCCTCCAAAACCAAAACCCTCCCCAGATAATTTTCTCCCTGACCACATCAAACCTTCTCTGTAGAGTTTTGGAACACCTTGAGGTGGGGAAGAGGGTTGGCTCGGGTGAAAATCCAGGGGGAAGATATCACCAATTCTCTGTCTACTGCTTCACAACTATGATCATCTCCCACCACAAATGTGGGTTAAAACAAAGACCCTACTGATGTTGGTGGGAAGTCTCCCCCTTCCTGCCAAAGGCCCAGCAGCCCTACCCATACCTCAACCTCTCCGGCATATAAACAGCCAAGCTACACAGTCTCACCACTAATCTGTAAGAGATGCCAAGCCAATAAATCTGGTTTTCAGGCTGAGAATTTTGGGGCCTTCGTGGGATGGGGGTGGGCCAAGTTTATACTCTGCTAAAGGCCCAGCAGCCACAGCCACACCCGATATTCTCTGACATATAAACAACCCGGCTCCACAACCAATCTCAAAGAGACACCAAGCAGCTGAATTGTGCCAGATCCACAGCGCCAGGAGTGTGCGGCCTCATATGCAGCCCCATGACACCTCCAGATTTTTCAAGAATGACGACTTTTTCAGAGCACAGCATACTAAGGAGAGTTGTGTAAAAGCCCATCAAGGTCAGTGAGCAGAAGAATAACACAGAAGGCTCAACTGGCACCAAGCAGCCCAGTAAATTCTCAACAATGACTTTAAAAAAGGGAGATAACAGTCTTCACAAGTTTTCTTTTTACTGAACTATTTTTTGGTACTTCTATTTTCCGTTTTGTTGTAACAAGCAATATAAAGTAGACTATTCGGTACCTGCTAATGGGGCAGGCTTGGTGAGGGGTGGGTGGGAAACTGAGAACAATAGTGTAGGGAAGGTCACATGGGTGGTGGGATTGGTTTTGGAACATTGAATGCTTGAAACATCTGTATTATGCACAATAATACATAAACCATGTGTTTAAATAAAGTTTCAAACATTCACTGTCACTGTCACTGTCATCCCATTGCTCATCGATTTGTTCGAGCAGGCACCAGTAACATCTCTCATTGAGAGACTTATTGTTACTGTTTTTGGCATATCCAATACGCACGGGTAGCTTGCCAGGCTCTGCTGTGTGGGCTTGATACTCTCGGTAGCTTGCTGGGCTCTCCGAGAGGGGCAGAGAAATCGAACTCGGGTCGGCCCGAGAACGCCCAACCACTGTGCTATTGCTATTGCTCCAGCAAACATTAAAAACATAAAAAAGATCCAAGTGTACATGGACCCATGTTGAAAGCTCAAGGGAATCATCCAAACCTGTGTGCTTCAAGGGCCACATCTATTTCTCTTGCGCTCTTCCTCCTAGTTGAGAATGAGCCAAATCTGCTTCTCCTGGAGAGAAGGGGCCAGTTCTCACCCACATTTATCTCTTCCAAGTTTAGCGTAGCTCTCAGTACCCCGGATGGGGCTGGTCCCTGGGTGCAGCACCAAACAGCATGGAGCACAAAGGCCAAGGACAGATGGGATTGATTGACACCATCAAGGACAACCAGGGGCAACCAATCCCTCCAGAGATCTCCCATCAACAGCCAAACTGGCCAGGGCAGTCTTTCTGACACGTGGTCTTCTTTGATCTGCTGCCCACCAGCCCTTGACTTGGTCAAGAGGGCTGGTTCCGGAAGTTCATTGCCTGGTTCCAGAGCCTGACTGTCATTTCCTGCCTGTGTGTCGCTCAGAAGGCTCCACACTCTCTCTGAGCTCCAAGCTTGATCTCCGATGTTGGCTTTGGCTTAGAGGACATGGAATCTATAAAGCGTCGGTGATCACATGACTAAAGTCCCCACAAACTTGAGGTGCTATTATTCACTTCGAAGAAAACAAGGTGAAAATTGGCAAGGGCTCTGATGAAGACCTTCTGTATTTTTCACTGCCACTTGGCTCCCTATTAATGCTCCTTTATGTGGATGTATACCCGAGTCATGGAGGTGCTTAATTGATTGAGAAACGCTTTGAGTACCAAGTCAGAGCAGGGGTAACGCTGCTGAAACGCTGCTGAAACACGGCTTGCAGGCACGCGTTCGGTCATTTTACGAAACACTGAGCATTGGGTCTTCAGAGAGGAACGTCATTACCTTGTTTCCAGGGGAGAATCATATTTAATTTAGATCAGTTTGACTAATCAGTGCATTTTACAAGCCCAGGCTCTGCCAAGCGAAGTGAAAGAATGGTTTAGAAAAGAAGGAACATGCTGGAGAGCTGAGAGTCCAACCCCGCTCATTTCCTGATTTTGGTTTCCAGAAACAAAGGTCTAGAAACTTCCATTTACACTTCGGAGTAGCCAACTAACACCCTTAGCTATTGGGATGACAGCTGGCTCCCAACAGACACCTCAGCCTGTAATCTGCATTTTCACAGAGGGCTCGGAAAGACCCCTAACAGAAAGCCTTGTGTGTGGGGGGGAGGGACAGGCAGGTGCTTTTGTGTATCATTTCAGCAAGTCTCACAGCATCCCAGAAGGAAGCTACTATGATTAGCACAGATGAGGAAACAAGGTCCAGAGAGGTGAATCAACTTCTACAAAGCCACACAGCGTTCCTGCCATACCACACCAGGGTCTGTGCCAGGGAGTCCATGTGCAGCCTGTCAGGAAGCCAGCCTCTCCTTCAGCTCCCACCCTCTTACCTCTGCTAATTCTCAGAGAGAGAGAGAGACAGAGACAGAGATAACCGGCCCGCAGAGGTGGGAGGAAGTGGGGAAAGGGAGAAGAGCTTTCAATCCTTCTTAGACATTCCTCAAGGGGCCATTTTTATGGGGAAGTGAGGTAAGACACGCTCTTGTTTTGTGACAGATAACCCTGGGAGCTAGGTGGGGACTGAGTGATGGGATGGAGCCAGCCAGGTGCAGGGAGTGGGGGTGGGGGTGGGGCAGAGAGTCCAGGTCACTTCTGGGCACACTGACGTTCCCCCGAGACCTTTACCACAGAAACATGGACAAACAGACCAGGAACTTTCCCATGGGAACTTAGTCAGACCTCATGCTGATTTTAGCGGGAATCCTGTGGGAAGGCAGATGCTCTGCCTGTGACAGGGCACTGAGGAGGATGGTGCCAATGAGGCATCACTACAGAGCCATCACTCCGCCCCTCTCAACACAGTCTCTTTCCCCGCTCTCTCTTTAAAAAAATTTTTTTTAAAGATTTTATTTTAATGTCCAGAAGAGTCACAACTTCTGACGCAAATTCTAGAGTTTTAGTTGATTAGATAACAAAGCTCTGATATTAAAATCAATAAGCTAAGAAAAACCCAACAATTTTTATGTGAACATTGTTATGATTCATCACAAGATTGTTAAGTTCCTTTCTGAAAGTTTACTAAGCTATGTGTTGCTAGTTGAGTCTTTTGTGTCGTTGTTGTTGTTTGTTGAGTTTAGCTGGCTTCTGTGTGATTTTGGAATTCCAATATTGAGGAGTTAGGAGGTGTCCAGACTTCAGGATCTACGGTCTGGTCCACTGAGTGCACATGACAATGGTTGTCGGGGATGGGCGTGGCTGCATGGGCCTCCAGAAGTACCGGGTGAAGGGTTGGGTGGACGTTCCCCAACCCAACTCCAAGAACACCAGAGTCCTCAGCCTAGGCACCGGGTACTTGAAATTATTTGCCGTTTGGTGTCTCTGCAGAGAATATTTGTGGTGTGGTGAAATTGAGCCCTTGGCGTGGCTGCAGTAGTGGGGTCTGGGCACAGTGGCTAGGGCTTCAACACGATGGGGACTTAGCCCGCCCACGTCCCAAGGGGGTCCCAGAGTTTTCAGCCACCGGGACTGGAGTGTCCCCAGACTGTGGTCTGTACCTAGAGATAATAAAATGCTTCTCCTGCTTGGAAAAAAAATGTCTTCTCCCATCGCCTTGATATTATTTCTCACCCGAGTAGTTCTTTGAGATTCTGTTTGTTGGTTCAGGATTCAGAACCTGTTGGGGGCACAGCTTGAGTCGTGCTATTTGCTGCCCTTGGGCTGTGGGAGTTGGGGTTGATCTGCCAGGAAGACCCTGTACAGCGTCCAGAGCGGAGGTACCGGCTCCCCATCCTGGGGGTGCCAGTTCCTGTCTCCGGGCCCGGTGGCCCCCAGGAGAGTGGCGGTTCCCTCCTTCTTTGGGGCACCACACAGGCTTCGGATCATAAACTCATTGATTTCCTATCAGGCAGACGAGCTGGGCTGTGGCGTGGACCAGCGCTCAGCATCTCAGGGAGGCCTGCACCCGCCTCCGGGTTCTGCTGAATCATCTCAGACAATGCAAATGCCTGCCCAGGAAAGGCTTCATTCTGCAACCAGAGTGGGCACCCCGGCCGCCCTGTGGTGGGGGGTGGGAGAGGTTGTGACCCAATCTCAGCTTGTCCTGGATGGTTAAGCTGACACTCCAGTACTTTTGTCCTTGGCTTTTGTTTTTGTTTTTGCTTAACTTATGTGTCTCCATTTCGTTCCTCCCTCCCTCCCTCCCTCCCTCCTTACATCTCTCCCTCCCTCTCTTCCTCTCTCTCTTCTTCTCTCTCTGTATGTCTCTCTGTCTCTCTCCCCCTCTCCCCTTCTCTTTCTTCCCCCTCCTCCCCTGTCCCTCTTCCTCTCTCCCCTCTTCCCCCTCTCTCTCTTCTTCTCTCCCCTCTCCCCCTCCCTCTCTCTGCACTCTGGAAACTCTTCCCTCCTCCAGCCTCCCTCCAGCTACCCCCCAGCGTGGTCCTCTTGTTGGTCTCCTCCTCCCTGCGGTCCCTCTACAAGCCGCCAGCAGGCCGTGAAGACGCCCGGGCCTCCTCACCCAAAGGGCAGGATTAATGGGAAAATTAATTCCTGACCAGCGTTTTAATTGTCGGGATCTTTAACAGGGCCGTAACAGTGAGGGAGGCTAAGAAAGAAACCACAGTTATTAAACCCATAAATCCTCCATGGCCAGGCACCGGGCGAGGGGCCAGGAGCGGGAGGGCCAGCGCGGCCTTTGGAACGGGGAGTTTGTGGAAAAAAGGGCGGAGAGTGAGGACATGGGCTGTCTCCCATCCCCTACACTCAAAGAGGCTGAGGGGTGTGTTGTGTGTGTGTGTGTGTGTGTGTGTCTGTGACAGCTCCCCCGTGGCCATACCTTCTTGCTCCCACGGTGGGGATGGCCACAGAGACAGGGCAGGGAAAGGGGATCTTTAGCATAACCTTTCACTGGCCTTGACCCCCAAAGTGAGGCAAGAGATTCCAGAAAGGCCCATAGAGTTAGCACAGCAGAGAGTGGGTGCTAGCCTCGCACACGGCTGACCCTAGTTTGATTTCTGGCATCACATAGGGGCCCATGAGCCCAGCCAGGAGGAAGCAAACCTTGAGCTCAAAATCAGAACCAGCAACTCAGATGGTGCCCCCCAACCACGGATTCCATTTATTGGGTATCTTCCTGTCCCTCCCCACCCAAGCAACCAGTTGTTTGAGGGCCCCCATCCCCGGGCTCCAAGTCACAGACTCTTACCGGGGGTGGCAGGGTTTGAACGTCCCGAAACCTGCAAAGGGACAAGATTCTGACAGGTAGGGGTGGGGAGGGGCAGTATCAGGAGGGGTGCGGGCGAGGGAGGAGGAACTAGGGAGCCCCAGCATAAGGGAAGCAAAGGGGGAGACAGAGGGATGGCACAGGGCTTGCTCTGGCCCCGCACGTGACTGACCTGGGTTCGATCCCTGACACCTCGTAGGGTCCCCTGACCCCGTCCAGGAGTGACCTTAAAACACAGAGCCAGGAATAAGGTCTGATCGCCCCCAGGTAATGGCCCGAAATAACAAAAATCCAAAACCAAACCCTAAACAAACAAGTGTGAAGAGAGCCCAGGAGAGAAGGAGAGAGATCCGAGGAGGAGGCAGGGGTGGGTGGTGGCGAGGAGGCTTCGCTCTTTACTGCAGGCAGCTTCCAGGGGCTGTGTCCGCCTCTGGGAAGAGAGCTGGGTGTCGGGGGGGCGGAATGTGGAGGGCAAGACCAGATCAATGAGCGGAGTGCAAACTGCTGGGTCCACCCCCCCAGCTGCCCGGGAAGGAGGCGGGGAAGCTGGCTGTTAGGGGGTGGCTCTGGACCCAAGCTCTGTCTGCGGCCACCGAGAGCAGGACCTAAGTCCCTAGACCTGTGCTTTCTGTGGGGCTGCAATGCAGCCGTTTTGTGCACCAGTTTTGAGGGCGGAGCTGTGACAACCTCCCCACCTCCCCGCCCCCCCTGCAAACAGCTGCTCTGAATATCAGATGGAAACGCTAGAGTTTCACAAGGTCGGGAAGGAAGTGGCAGGGGAAAGCCATGCTGGTCTGCAGGCTGGGAGGACGGAGCAGGGACTCATGCCAGCCCCAGACAGATTGAGCCCCATGTGGCACACGCTACACTCAGGGTCTCTGAGCCGAGGTGAGGAACAAGTCAAACCTCTCACCTCCCTGCTTGGAAATCTGGAGCTGGAAGGACCCCCCCTCCCCACCCCACTGCCCCAACACAAACACACACATAAACCCCACCCCCACCATCAGGAGCAGTTTTGTGAACTCTGACCTGTGTCATTGACCACTGCAGGGGGACAGGACCTCTGCCTCGCCTGACCTCTGTGCACCTGTGAAATAGGGACAATGACAGTGCTCCGTGGAGAGTGGACTGGCGTGTCTAGGCTGACCCCCGGGTCTGGGAGGTCCATCCATCCCCCACCTCCTCACCCCTGGGGGCTCTGGGTGCTGCGGGGTCTCTTGCAATCTTCTCAGTGGAGCTGAGAGTCCTGGCTGCTCTGGACCTGCCCTGAGGTGAGGGCATAGGCTCACTTCCCTTGAACTTTGGTTTTGAAATTTCTATCTAATTTGTTGGTTTTGTTTTGTTTTATGGCCCTACAGGCAGTGCTCAAGAGCCATGCCTGGTGGTACTCAGGGGACCCTATGCAGTGTTGGGGACAAACCAGGGTCATGTCCTCACAAGCACGTTAAAACTCTCTATTAGCTTTCTTACACCTCCTTCCTTCCTTCCTTCCTTCCTTCCTTCCTTCCTTCCTTCCTTCCTTCCTTCCTTCCTTCCTTCCTTCCTTCCTTCCTTCCTTCCTCCCTTCCTTCCTTCCTCCCTCCCTTCCTTCCTCCTTCCTTCCTTTCCTCCTTCCTTCCTTCCCTCCTTCCTTCCTTCCTTCTTTCCTTCCTTTCCTCCTTCCCTCCTTCCTTCCTTCCTTCCTTCCTTCCTTCCCTCCCTCCCTCCCTCCTTCCTTCCTTCCTTCCTTCCTTCCTTCCTTCCTTCCCTCCCTCTTCTTTCTTTCTTTCTTTCTTTCTTTCTTTCTTTCTTTCTTTCTTTCTTTCTTTCTTTCTTTCTTTCTTTCTTTCTTTCTTTCTTTCTTTCTTTCTTTCTTTCTTTCTTCTCCAAACCCAGAAATGCTCAGGGCTCACTCCTGGCTCTGTGCTCAGGGCTCACTCCTGGCTCTGTGCTCAGGGCTCACTCCTGGCTTTGTGCTCAGGGCTTATTCCTGGCTCTGTGCTCAGAGCTCACTCCTGCCGGGACTACATGTGGTGCCGGGGATCAAAACCAAGTCGGCTGCACACAAGGCAAGAGTCTTTCTCACTACACTATCTCCACACCCCCTTTCCCTTTTGAAAATGATAACTCGACCCACCATAACTCATAAACCTCATTCATTGGCCACCCACCTTACTTCCTTCTGGCGCTGTTCCTGGGTGGTGGTCACTGGCCCACCTGTGGTGACCTGAGGGTCCCCTGGGTGTGTGAGGGGCCAAGTCACCCTCCCCCTGGCCGGCCGACAATGATGAATGAATGAAGGAGGGAATGGGGGCCACCAGGCTGGTTGGTAATCGGTGGCCGTAATTCAAGTCTCACAGTGTTAATTACGGAGAAATCATGAAGGGCTGGGTGTAGCAATTACACATAGGTGTGGTTGAACATTATCATAAGCAATGAACAGATGTAAAGTCCTTCCTTCAGGGGAAGTTCTTCTAGGAGATATTCAAGGACAAAATCTCATCTAAGTGCTCAGCACTCTAGAATCCTGCTAGGAGATCCGCCCAAGGGCAGAATTCCTTCCATGGGTGTATTGTATTCCCCTTCCCTTAGCCAGTATCCAGCCAAACAGGCATCTTAAATTTACTTCTTAATAATATTTCTAGTCACTTTGTATGGACACAGTAAGAGATATATGAAGATATACATTGGCTCTTCCTGTGGACATCTCGCTATATATCCCAGACTACAGTCCTCAGGCCAGGTTAGTCTTTCCTAACCCCAGCAGGGTCCTTATTCAGTTACTTCTCTTTGGGTCATGACAGAGTTTGTTCCATGACTGTGCTCTTAACTTATTATGCTTCTTATGGGGCTTAGCCTGTCCCTTTTTGATGCCAGGGTACCATATGATATGCCCTGGATTAGCCCAAGTCCCTTACTGAGACCTTCCTTTTGGGGTGTTAGAAACTAAGGCAACTGAGGTTTAAGTCAAGTAAATATGATGGATGCCCAAGAGCAAATATTATTCGGAGTCGAAACTCCTATGTTACTAAAGCATAGCAGTAATTGTCTTCCTGTGTCTATACAAAAAGGACATTTCACTAAAATAAACTATGCAAATGGCATAAAGGAAAGAGAAAAGCAATATTTCATTTACATGAGCCCTCAGATAATTTGATCTACAGGTTATAGGGTCTGATTGGGGAATATTTGTGATTAACAGATAAGAAAAGAAGAGCACAAAGGAGAAGTTAAAGATAAACAAAATTTATCTTTGGGAATGCCCTGAAGGAATTGGGTATGCCTTGGGAGCACTGTGGTGTGAGTAACTCAATAACCCTAGGCTCCCTGTCAGGGGAGAAAGACAAACCAATGTTACTTCTTTTTTTGAAAGCCTAAAATCAGTTTTATTTTATTATTATTATTATTATTATTATTATTATTATTTATTGAATCACTGTGAGAACAGTTACAAAGCTTTTAGGTTTAAGTCTCAGTCAGACAATGAACAAACACCCATCCCTTCACCAGTGCACATGTTCCGCCACCAAGAATCCCAGTATACCCCCCATCCCACCCCCACCCTGGCCTGTGTGGCAGATGATTTTCACTTTACTCTCTCTTTACCTTGATTACATTCAATGTTTCAACAAAAACCCACTATTATTATTTGGAATTTTCCCCCAACAATCAGACCTGCTGAAAAGGCATCATTAGATCATTTGTTTTCTATTGCTGATAATGAAGAGCATATGATGTCTGATATTTTAGTAATTAAGTCCAGAGAAATTTCTGCCAGAAGCCGTTGGGTTCCGAAATTGGTTTGTGTGCCTCTGAGATCATGACTGTTCAGAGTGGCCGCTCGGGGTCTCTTCTGGGTGGGGAGCAGTGCTGGTGTCACCTCCCCATCCCAAGATTTCCCACTTGTGCCCATCACTGCAAACTTGTACTTCTGTGCGATAGGCTCTGAAAGATGGCGGTCACCATGCTACCATCAATGGGAAAGGCCAAGGGACAAAAACTGTTCCCCTCCTGGGGCAGCACGGGACCGTAGCTTAGTTCACAGTCTAGAAGCATTTCTGCCAGAAGCCGCTGGGTTCTGAAACTGGCCAATGTTACTTCTTAAAGATGCTTAGAACTTTAATCCAGCACTCCAACCTTTGCCGCAGCCTGTGGGCTAAGCGCCACCTCCCTTATCTTGCAGGAGCAGAAACAGAGAGGTTGGTCCCTTTGCCCAGAATGCACAGCCAGCAGGACTCAGACTGGGCCAGTGCCCTCCCCTCTCTGTGCCACAACTTCCCTCTCCGTGATACAGGACCACAGAGACTGTGCCACGGATGGTCTGGGATCGTGGTGGGATTTCCCTGTGGAAGGTGGACGTCGGAACAGCATCTGACTCTGAGTTTTCCAAAAGTGAAACAGCTGAACTCAGTTCTCCTGTCAGTGTGCCATGAACTCACAGGCCAGGATGCCTCAAGTTCTACCTCACCGGGTACCCCAAATCTCTCCTTTTGAGACTCCTCAGCTGGGGACTTGAGGTGGGCATGCCTGTTTAGCCTGTGTCTGGAGACCCTTTGAGGGGATGGAGCGGGTAACTGGGCCAGATGCTTCGTCCACAGGCACCTGTGAAGGCATCAGGGGAGGGAGGGGTTATTCTTTTCAGCCCCATTTACAGATGAGCAAACTGAGGCACCAGGAGTGCATGAGGTTGAGGCCAAGGAGGATTTGCTTTTGGGGCAGTCCCTTGGCCAGTCACTGATCTCAACCACTGCAGCCCTCCTCCTGCCACCCAGAACCCAGGCGAGAGGCGCATCTGTTTCTACTGTCACACCCAGACAGTCCCCCTGTAATTAATGATGATTATCTCGTCTGGCAGGAGCGAAATAGACACACTGTGACTAGGCCACTCTACTCGACCCGCCCCCCTTCTCCCGGGAGAAAGGGGCTAGTAGGCTGAGACCCAGCCCCTATCTGCAGACAGTGCTCAGGGGGTAGGGCCAGATTGTGCCAAACTCCCCTCCTACTGTTTATTGCGAGGGGGCCAGACCTGGTCAGGATGGGCCCCAGCATGGTCCAGAGGCCAGACTGGCTTCCCGTAAGCCCTGTTGATTGAACCCCAGGGCTGAGAGTGGGATCAGGGGTCATCTCGTCCCAAGCCCTCCTTTTTGTTTTTGAGGACCCACACTCAGCACTTCCCTGGGGGCCCTGGGACCACATGCATTGCTGTGACTCGGGCCATTGCTGTGGTTCTAGTCTCAGCCCCTTTTCCTCAGAGGCTGGAAGCCCAGCCTCAAGAAGAAGAGTGACTTCTGCAAGGTCACGTTGCCCGTGACTGAGATAGGGGACCTCTGGGGCTCCCCCACGCTGGCCGTCCTCCTGGTCTTCACACTGGTGTGTCCCCTCTTCTTGGCCTGGTGTGAAGCCCACAGGAATGAGGAGCAGGTATGGGTGATGGTGCTTGAGAAGTCTGTCAGCTTCAGGGATGGTAAAATCCCCCCAGGGGAGAGCTTCTGAGCCGGATCCCGAGCAAACTAGCAAACTGTCACCTAGTAGCTGCTCATTAAAATCTGGCTAAGAGGGCTCTCGTGCTAGGCAAAGGGCTGGGCAAACAGTTGACTTCCTGTGGGAAACTCTCAGAATGGCGAGTGGGGTGGGGGATAGAGTCATGAACGTTCTTCCCAGTGTCTCTTGATGGTGTCTGCTGGCCCTGTCCTCCTGGGAGCCCCCTGGGACCCTCATCTGGAGGCACAAAGCATAAGAGACCCCTCCTGATCTACCCGCTTCCCTGGGGCAGACTCTGGATGAGCTACATCCCTACGGGAAGGTTTTCCACTCTAAAATCTTCGCACACTGACTCTTCAATGGGTGTGTGTGTGGTGGGGAGGGTGCCAACATGACTGCCTTCTACCAGCTCCTGGGATGCCCAGCTGGCCTGAGGGCCCAGCATCATTCCACTGGGCTGGTGGGGAACAGACTCTTTGCTCTGTGGCCCGTCCCCCTCCTCATGAAACCATCCCAACAGAGGCTTGGGGAGCCCCAGTGTGCAGATGTGGGACTTGAGGGTCACACAGCCCCCCACCTGAAGTCACATAGCCAGAGGGTCAGGACTGGGGCTGACGGTGGTTCTCTCAGGCCCCAGAGGCCCTGGGGGTGGGGGACCGTGATGACCCAGCTAGGTGTGTCCTGGGCAGAATGGTTCAAGGCTGCCACAGGCACTACCTGGGGGCTGGACCTTCCACGGGGGGGGCTCATGATTTAGTGGTGATGGCTTCTTGGGGTGTGGACACCCCCAAGTCCTCCACAGGATGCACCCAGGATGCTGTTAATTCCTGCTCCCCACCCTGCCCCCATTCTGTCTGGCTCTGGTCACTGGTTATAAACGTTCCCCCCGACCCCCACCCTTGCAGCCCTGTGCGCATATGTGTGTGTGTGTGTGTGTGTGTGTGTGTGTGTGTGTGTATGTGATGAGGACAGTAGGGGGATACCTAAAAGTTACCTCAGGATCTTGTTCGTTTATTCATCTTCTAAAAACAAAAGTCAGAGAGCTAGTACAGGGGTGGTGAGACACTTGCCTTGCAGCCTCCTGACCCCAATTCGATCATTATTTATTTATTTATTTATTTATTTATTTATTTATTTATTTATATTCTTCGTAAAAGCTTCATTTGTTTATTTTGCTTTCTGACTCTGTGCTTGTGCCTGCAACACTTTCACAACGATGTTCTGCTCCTCAGTAAGGAAAGCGCACTTGATCTTGTCTCGAACACACTTGGCACACGTGGATCCCCTGTAGACCCAGCTGATAAACTTTTTTTTGTTTTAGAGAGCTGCTTCAGAACTTTAGGTCTCACTTCCCAGACTCCTCAAAGCCGGCCGGGGCACACGCTACACACAGACTTCGGCGCCTTCCAATCTTTTTGGTATACAGGTAAACGATTCTATTTCCAGGGGTTCGGGACAGCCGGGTTTTGATGGAGGCGGTGTTGAGGAGAGCCGATGGCGGTACGTCAAACGCTGCACCATTCTGAAGGTCGAAGACACCGTCCCGGAAGAGCTCCAGTGTGATCCTTTAGGCAAAAAACAAACTAACAAACAAACAAAAAACAAAAAAACAAAACCCCAAATGCAAAAGCTTTCATTGTGGGCCAGAAACACAGTCCGGGGATAAGGCATGTGCCTTGCACACGGCCAGTCCTGGCTTGATCCCTGGCACTACATCGTGTCCCTCCCTCAGCACTCCCAAAGCCCTGAGCACTGCCGGGTGTGGCCCCCAAGCAAAAGCAAGGGAACCACGCATTGCGAGACTCTCGCCCCGACCTTGTGGAGGCCTAGAAAGGCGCAGCTGCTGGCAGGAAAGGGATGGGGAAGCTCATGGAAAGCTCCACTCATTCATTTGCTCATCGGTGCATTTGCTGGGACATTCTGCTGTAAAACCTTTGCCACCCTGACTCCTCAATATTCAGGCCACCCCCTAGGGGTCGCCAGCCTTTTGGAGGAGCCCCCTTCTTTCTACCGCGTTCCCGTTGTGGGTTGCATTTTTTTACTGTTTCCACCCCTGCAGTGACCCATAGCCGACAGCCTTGAGGTGGGGCCCTGATTTGCTGTCGCCAAGTCCACCGGAAGGAAAGTGCTTACTTTCCCGCCCATCTGCCACCCCCATGCCTTGCATTGAGCATGCCTCTGAAGACCCCCTCATCCCCCCCACCCCAATCATTCCTTACCATCCCCCACAGGTCTCCAAGCAGAACTGGGGCTCCATCGTGCCCCCTGGGGGCTGCCTTAGGAGCAAGGAGCAAGGACCACAGACGAACCAGGCACTCCTGGTGCTTTGGTATCTGGGGCCCACCCCCATCGGCAAACAGAATCACACCTACCCATCGTCATCCCGCTCTCCTGAAGGCATGACCCCCTCCCAAGCTGGCCGATTCCTTGAGAACATGAACCAGCCGCTCCTGAGTCCAGCCCGACCTCCTTCTGCAGGCCTTTCAGAACCTTCACACTCTGACCTCTAACCCCCTACAGTCTTCAGCCCAAGGCCAGGAACCGGGCATTCAGGGTCAGCCCAGGGTCCAGCACACACGGAAACCATCAGTCTCACTCGCTGCTCACCCTGCTTTCTCCATTCCCTCCTGCAGACACAGCGACAGGGGCTGGGGCTGGAGGGACAGTACAGGGGCGCCATGCTTGCTTGAGGCAGCCCAGCCCAGTTTTTTTTTTAATTAATTTATTTATTTTTAATTAGTGAATCACCGTGAGGGTACAGTTACAGATTTATACATTTTTGTGCTCATGTTTCCCCCAAAGTTCGAGAACCCATCCCTTCACCAGTGCCCATTCTCCACCACCAGTAAACCCAGCATCCCTCCCACCCTCCCCAGTCCCGTCTCCCCCCACCCCACACTGCCACTGTGGCAGGGTATTCCCTTTTGTTCTCTCTCTCTGATTAGGTGTTGTGGTTTGCAATAAAGGTGTTGCGTGGCCATTGTGTTCAGTCTCTAGTCTACATTCCAGCCCAGTTTGGAATCCTGGCCCCACATAGGCCACGGGTGGCCTGAAAATAAAACCAAGGCTGGTTTCCATGCCTGTCCCACTCCCTCAGGCTCTGTCTGACCCCCCCCCTCCCATGCTTCCCCAGCCAGCCTTGCCCTTCTGCTGTTCCCTGCGCTGGTAGATCCCTACCCCTCGGGGTCCATGAGGAGTTAATTCTCCTTTCAAGCAGCACATTCCCGTGGGCTGTCGACTTCCCCTCTGTGAGCCCTCAGGAAGCCAACACTGGAACACAGGGTGGAGGGGCGGGATTGGCATTCACACATGGCTGACGTTGGGCTGGGACTGGCCAGATGGGGAAGGCTGGTGGTGGGCGTTCTAAGTCAAGGGCACAGCGCAGGCAAAGCCTCCCCAGCCGCAGAGGGGATGGGACGTTCTGGCAACTCAGTTGGCCCCATGGGGCTAGAGCATGGTTTCAGGGCTGGAGGACGTCGAAAGTGGGGGCGGGGCGACAGTGCTTTGGGGATGCTGTAGGTGCAGTCACAGCTGTTGTTTGTCCCAGAGCCAGAGTTCCTGGGGCTGTGTGTCACTCTGTGACGTGTCACTGTCCCCGACTCCCACTCACCTGCATCCCCCGTGCCAGCCCTGGGCATTTCCACCCAGCTACGCACTGAATTACGGGCAGCTGCTGCATCTACCACACCTCCCCCAGACAGAATCACATCTTCCCACCTTCACCCCGCTCTCCTGCCCCCAGCACCTAAGCATGGGGGACCAGGGGTCCGAGCTAGTGCAACCTGTGCTTCACATACACCCCATCCCCACGCCCAGGTAGCCGCCTCCTCCCTTGGACTCCAGCCCACTTCCTGAAAGAAACTGGTGAGGCATTTGGAGTGGAGAGCAGTGAGGAAAGGTGAAGCGGGTGGTTGCAAACGCGACGTGAACTGGACCCCGCAAAGTGTTGGTCTGAAAGATTTAACCCAAAACCCCCTCCCACCGTCTCCCTGGGGGCCTGGCCTGAGCTCCCATGCCCGACACTCTGCAGCCTTGCCAGGAAGAGACTATTCCAGGCTCTCCGGAGAGTTTGAAGGTGGTCGCTAATGTACGGAGCATTTCCCGGCTCCTTTCCTCTCTCCCTAGGAGTCAGGCGTACTCTCCAGGAGCCATGGACGGTGTCTCAGGGCTCGGCAGAGCCTGCCCTCCCTCTGTCAGTGGGCAGAGCAAGACAAACCACGAAAGGCAAGGCTGCACTGGGCACTGGGCACAAACGTGAGAAAAAGACCCAGAAGGGTCAGGTCAACGAGGGGGCTTAGGGCGGGGCTCTGTGGGCAGGGGGTGGGGGACTGCCACATTCCAGCAAGATACCCTGATGGGCTCCATGGAGCATACAGGGTTTGACCACCAGCATCACAGCATCCCCTAAGCACCCTGGGAATGAACCCTGAGCACTGAGTCAGGAGTAGCCCCTGAGCATCACTGGGAATGTCTGAAGGGACCAAATAAATAAATAAAAACTTTTAGGAGCTTCCCTGGGCAGAGAGCGAGGGGCTGAGAAGTGCTGGCCTGGCTCAGGGCACCCTCTGACTCAGACCTCAAGTGCATTAGGTGCCAGCCCTGGTGCCCTGCTGGGCTTTGGTTCTACTTCTACCACCATGCTGGGTGAAGATCAGACCCCCGGATCCACCCCCCAACACCTGTCTGCCCCCCACCCCCCACCCCAGAATTCTAGAGCTTCGGGGCTGTGTCATGGCACAGTCTCATTCATTGCCTCGCCATCCTTTTGACATCAACACTATTGTCCCATTCCACGGATGAGGACACTGGCACCGTCATGCCCGCTGCTCAGGGTCACCTCTCAGAGCAGGGACTTAAGGGACTTAGCACCAAGGCTGCCAGCAGACCATGGTTCTCGCACGAAGCTCCTGGCTGGGGGTGGGTGCTCTCGGCTCAGTGCTCAGAGGCAAGAGGGTTCCAGGGGAAGCTGTGGGTCCCCAGGGGCCTCATAGCTGGGCAGAGCTCTATGGCGGGGAGGGCATTCCTGGAACTACTCAGCTGGCACAAGCTGCAGAGGCTGGGATAGTTGGGGTGAGCAGGAGACCAGCACCGGGGGAGGCCAGGGCCATTCTAGGGTGACCGGGGAGTCGGGGTGGTAGCAGCTAGGAGGCTCCAGCCTGTTGGCAAAGGGGCTTAGCAGAGAAGGGGCCTGGGGTGAGGAAGGAGGATGACATGGCTGGGATGGACAGCACTGGGAAGGAAGGCCGGGGTGGGGGGCATGGGGGGGGGCTGGCCAGAGGGAAGCCAGCTTGTCCAACCTGGCAGGTTTGGATCCACCTCACTCGGGTTTGGCTCTGACTTTGCACCAGGCATTCTAAGGATGCTGGTTATTGTGTGTGTGTATGTGTGTGTGTGTGTGTGTGTGTGTGTGTTCGCTTTTGGGGCCACACCTGGTGGTGTTCAGGGCTTACTCCTGACTCTGAGCTCAGGGATCACTCTTAGTGGGGCTTGGGGAGCCATTTAAGGCGGTGGGGACTGAACCTGGGTCAGCCGTATGCAAGGCCAGCGCCTTACCCGTTGTACTGTATTACTCCAGTACCTGCTGTCAGACTTGCGTCTCCCAACACCGGCATTGCTTTGCTCCCAGCTCTCCTTGGCTGCAGGAGTCCATTCCACCCTCACTGGCAACGCCAGACTCAGAGCCTCCAGGAAGAGCCCTTAGGCAAGGGTCAACAGAAATGGGTACCTCAGTATCCCGGCTCCTTCCACATGTTACCCACAGCTGCCCTAGGGACTGAGCCCCAGTTCCTGGCAGCTTGATTGAGAAAAAAGCACTTTACTGGCTGCCTCACCTCCCCTAGAAACCACCCCGCGCCCAGTCTTTGGTCTGAAACTTATTGTGAGACTTACTGCCCAGTGTACACCTGGCCCTTGAGTCCTTCTCTCTGCGCTGGCTTCTGGCGATCCCAGAATAACAGAAGCCGTTTTGAGCTCTAGGACCCAACGGTGAATTTCTTGGCCCCTTTCTGGGCTGTAATTTCCTCCCCCCTCAGCTGGGGCTCCTGTTACCGATTCTTTACAGGAGCACCAGTTCACAAACACAGAACTGTCTCTCGCCTGGAGTAAATTCTCCGCAAACGTCTGTTGAGATTATTTCAATACACGCTGGATAGGCGAGGGAACAATGCTGGTGGCTGAGAAGCAGGGGGGTGGGGTGGTTGGAGGTGGGTAGGGGGGTTGGGGTAAGGGGAACCAGTGGGCGTGTGTGTGCTGGTAGCTGAACCCCCGGAGAGAAGGGATGGGGGAGTTGGCCAAGTTTGAAGCTTGGAGTGCGGGAGCCAGCAGCAGCCTGCGGCCAGGAGGAGGAGCCAAGCTTGGGAAGAGAGAGTTCCTGCGATTTTTAGATTCTTAGAGTTGGTGTCTTTAAGCGTCAGACAGAGACTCTCAGATGTCTGCCAGGCAGGTGGTGCTGAAGCTGGAGAGAGCCCAAACAGGGTGGCCAGCTGGAGCCGGGCGCTATCTGGAGGGATGTTGTCGGCATCATCATTGGGGGATGAGCAGGTCCTTCAGAGCCAAGTCAAGCAGAGATCCATGTGGCAAGGAGGGGAAGACGGGCATGTCAGAGGCCTGGGGGGAGCAGGGAGGGAGCCACACACAGGGAGCAGTGAAGAACCAGGGGAAGTAAATAGGGGAAGATTAGGGGAAAAAATAGAAAAAATAGTGGAGCCTGGATGGGTCACACCAAGGCCAAGCACAGTAACCCCAATGTTCTGTCTGCCTCTGTCTTAACCTCAGGGTTTGAGGGGCCCTGGAGAGAGGCGACCAGTAGCATCTAGTTTTAAAGAGAAGATACAAGATCATTTGCTCATGTCCCTATGTCAAGTTATAAAGATGGGGCAGTCACTCTTCCTGGGCCTTCCCTAGAGGGACACTCCATGTCACATGACGGGGACTCTCCTGCCTTTTCCTAATGAAATCTTCCTGAGCTCAGCCATTTTGCTTCTCGCCTTGCTTCCACTCCTCTATGGCCAGAGACAGGAGCCGAGCTGTGGTCACAAAAAGCCTCTACAGAGATGGGGCAGAAGGTGAGGGAGAAAAGGCTCCTTTTCCCCAAAACCCTGCAGTGGGGCTCATTTCCAAAGCTAGAATGATAGAGATCCCGTGTCTTGGTATGGTCCCCCAAAAGCCGAGCCTGAGGCAAGGATGATAGATTAGTGATGTCTGCCGTGGGCACCATCAGGGAGACTTGGCCTCTCTTGGTCCAGAGTGTCTCAAATAAAGATAATCGATGATTCAGTGTCTCCGCAGAATTAAAGCTTACGTGCATGTGTGTGCCAAGACGGAGGGGTGGGGACTTTGAGTAGACAGGTTGAGAAACTTAAGAGGGACCCGCATTGGGCTCTAGGTAGATGGAGACTCCAGGGCGGCCTTTGTAAACTCTCCACGGCCCCAGATGTTGAGTTACCATGACCCCCTAGGAGGTCGGGCCCACAGTTTAAGAAGTGGGGCTTAGGGATAGTGTTTGGTGCTTCAGAAAGTCATGAAGCCCGAGTGGGCCACAAAATTCATCTCTTTAGCTTCAATGGCCTGTGAGCAGTTCACAGAGTGGAAAAGAATAAACAAGGACAAACTTGGACCGGCTTCTTTACAACTCAGTGTCATGGGCTCAAGACACCTCCTCCACAATATGGCCCTGGGGCATATGGATTTGAGTCTGATGGAGTCTGAGAAAACAGCAGAAGTTGGCTGACTCCTTCCCTGAAGCAGTCATAGAAATCCCATAGCTCCCATCCCCTGTAATTTCTGGGCTGCCATACTCAGAAGCAGGGAGCCACCTTGTCTCCAAAGACAAAGGGAGGATGAGGAGAATCCTTTATGGGTTGCTCTGAGGTTGTTTGTTTGGAGTCACCCCCAGCAGTGCTCAGGGCTTACTCCTGGCTCTACGCTCAGAGATCTTTTTTTTTTTTTTTTGCTTTTTGGGTCACACCTGGCCATGCACAGGGGTTACTCCTGGCTCTGCACTCAGGAATTATCCCTGGTGGTGCTCAGGGGACCATATGGGATGCTGGGAATCGAACCCGGGTCAGCCGTGTGCAAGGCAAACACCCTGTGCTATTGCTCCAGCCCCTCAGAGAGCATTCTTAGCAGGACTCAGGAGGCCATATGGGAACGGAACCCAGTTGTCGTGTGCAAGGCAAATGCCCTGCCCACTGGGCTATCACTCCAGCCCTCAGCAGGGAAATCCTAACCAACAGGGCCTGCTATATCTACCCAATTGGCTGCAATCACCTCCCACATCCCCATGGCCATGCAGCCCCAGCCTGGAATTCCCAGGGTCTGCCTCCACGGGACCTCACTGCCTGTGAACTCCTGTGGCCCATAACGTGCCTATAGCTTTCCTATTTCTCATTTTTTGTCCATCTGCTTTTCAGATCCCAAAGGGTCTAGGTTTACGTTTTCCTCTCCTACCAAAATATTCGAGAAGGTTAACCACCACCTCATGGGTTTTTGTTATATACATCTAAGGGGAAAGGGTCAAATAGATTTTATTTTTTAATCTTTTAAACTGTGGCTCATAGTTCCAAGCACTGGAGAGGCAAACAGAACCAAACCTCCAAATAAGCTTTGCCCAGGATGGTTCTGGTTCAAATGCCTCTTCCGGGGCTGGTTATATAACACTTCTGTGAAGATTCTAAAATATCTCAGTGCACTTGGGGACATTTTTTTCTTCAAAAGGGGGTGATGGCTAATTACCCTCTTGGACTTGGTGATGTGCTCCTACTGGACCAAATGCAGACGACATAGCCGTGTGTCCCTGCTGGGACTAGGTCAGGAAAGGCAGGTGGCCTCCTCCATGCCCTTTCTTGCACCATTCACTCCAGCAAAGGTCCACTGCCATCTCCTGGGGACATTCAGCTTCCCACTGGGAGGGCTGTGAACGGCACATCAGCCATCTTGGAAACGGACCCCCAGACTGGTGAGCATCCCATGCATGCATTTCCCATGCATCTGCTTGACCTCTTCAGGAAAGACCCTGATCCCAAACCCCAGTCTAAACCACTTCCAAACTCCTCACCTATGGGAACTAATTGTTAAGTGGATTTGTTGTTGTTGTTTGTTTATTTTGGGGTCCCACCCAGCAGTGCTCAGCGCTTAGTCCTGGCCCTGCACTGAGGGATTATTCCTGGCAGGGCTCGGGGGACCGTATGGGATGCTGGATATTGAACCTAGGTTTCTTGCATGCCAGGCCAGCACCCTATTTGCTGTACTATAGTCCCAGCCCTTATGTGGCTAATTTTTTTTTAAAAAAGTTTCTCACACAGCAAGTATCAACGATCACTAACATGTTCTCAAAGTCATTGCCTTCCGTTGAAAAATGACACAGTTACTCTCGATAGGCACCGCTTCCAAGATCCTGAGGGGATGTCTCTGGATCCAGGAAGTGAATAAATTGCAAGGAGATGGGAGCAGGCATGGTCTGTTCCTGCCAAAAAGCAGGAAAGGTCGGAGAGAAACTGCCTCGAAAGACTAAAACTTTGGAAGCAGCTGGCAAAGCAGGCGCCATGGTTCAGGGTCAGCCCGAGACAAGTCTCCCCTCAGTGGGACCCTCCCTCTCTCCAGAGAATGGCAGTGTCCCGGGGTCCCAGCAGCCGGAGGAGAGGAGGCTCCATGGAGGGAATGAGACGGAGAGAGGCACTTGCAAAGCAAAGCGTCGCTCTGGCTTCTTCTCGCAGGACAGTCTCACCAGAGACTTGGACGAAGACACGGGGCTGTGCTCGTCCAAACCTCGAAAGCACAAGTCATTTGGATACAGTTGATTTATGATCCAGCGCTCTCTGCCCAGGCAGCTGGCTGGCTGGGCCAAAATCAACAAGAAGAAATTGAACAGTAATCAATGTAAAGCCCAGCACTTTCACATCAGAAAAATCAATGACCCAGGGAAGAAGCCCGGAGTTTGGTGGAGACGGCAAGCTCGGCAGATTTCTACCTGAAATGATCTGGTCATTTTATTTGACCTCTAAGGTCAGTATACACACACACACACAGTGACTGCTGAAATGGCTGTGAAAATAGGCTCCTACTTTCACAACAGCCCAGCACCTGCCTGCCCTGGTCACTTAGCTCTGACTCTGTGAGTTCAAATCTGAGCCATGGTCAGAGAGACAGCATGACGAGCTGAGTACCTGCTTTGTATATGCACACACTTGTGCACACACAGACATACACACACACACACAAAACAAAAAACGCACATGCACTCACAGGCATGTATAGCCCCACCTAATGCTCACCTGCCACACCCTCGTACACACACACACACACACACACACACCCTGGATACTGCTGTGAGGGCAGCAATTTATTCACTTTTTGGATCCAGAGAGCAGAGCAGGAGAACGGAGCTGCTGGTCAGTGTCTGCTCAGTTCGTCCCCAGAGCTGGAGCTGGGCTGGCCCCCACGTGTGTCCGGATCCAAGCCAAGGAGTGGCCCTATGTGGACCAGCCCCTGGGACAGGGAAACAGCTGCCTTTCAGCTGGGGATTCTCTCCAGAGAGGGATGGTGGGCCACCAGCCACCTACCTCCTGGCAACCGGAAGTGAGTCTTGGTTCTGAAATGGGGATTTACGGTAATGCCCCGTGCCCCTGGGGGACACACACTTCTGGACGTCAGTCAGACAGGGTTTTCCTTCAGACACCTTGGCAGGGATAAGGCCTCCAGAGGGGCCTCGAAGAGACACACCCTCTTCTAGACCAGCCCAGGAAGATCGTGGCCCCTGCAGCGTGGGGAGGACCAGCTCTGGGCTGGACTCTGGAGAGTTGGAACATCTGGGTACCTTTGACAGTCACATCAGCTCTCCAAAAAAATCCCCCACAGTGTCCTTCTCTCCACCCCCACTTTTACACCCTGGATCTGGTGACAGGGCTCACGGCACTGTGGGGCCCATTCTCAGAACTGTCCCTGGATCCCTGCCAGGGCCACTGGCCTCAAGCTCTGCTCTGGAATCTCTGGTCTTGGGGACTCTGCCCCCAGGCTCCGGGTTTCTCCTCCATAGGGCTGAGACAGAATCCCCTGAACCGGACCACCTCAGTGCAAGACACCGCTCTGCCCCGGCCAGGTCTGGTAATGTGACCTCTGCCTCCTTGACCAGCCTCAGATAAGATCAAGGTGGCAGGTGACCTTGACCGCTCAAGGTCGCAGCCATGAACAGATAAATGTCCCATGAACTCTGCACAGATCCTTGTCCAGCCCCGCCCAAACCGCCCCCCTCAGCTTGCCCTCTGCTCAGAGCTCTCCTCTCCTTCCCCCTTCCTCTCTCCGTCTTTCTAGCTCACCCCCCAACTCTGCTCTGCTCCTGGAATAGATCCTGGCAACCGTGGCCTTAATTCTGCATGGTTGATAAATGGCTCTGCTGGGCCTGCTTGGAAGGCAGCTGGGGACCCAAAGCTGGATGCAAGTGGCCGTGCTGGGGGCGGGGAGAGGCTGTCAGGGCTGCACTGAGCCACCAACACCTGGGACTGCTCTCCTTGCACCCAGCACAGTGGGGACCTGGTCCCCTCTCTCAGCTCTCAGAGCTTAGAAGTAGCAGTGGGAAGGGCCACTGCAGAGCCTAAAAGGATCCGCGACGCTCTGCCTCTCCCACCTTTATTCCTACAAAGGAGCGTGTCAAGTACCTTGCCTCGGGACACACAGCAAGTGACAGGCAGACTTGTGCAACTAAGCTGCTTGTCTTACTTCTCCAGCCGATGCTATGCCCACTGGCCCATCCTACTCCTTCTCCAACCCCCTGCCAAGACCTTCCACCTCTTTGCTAACTGGAATTGGTGAGTGCTTTCTCCATCGCTGCCACCCCTCTCACTGTAAAAAAAAAATAGTAAGGTAGTTCCTGTGAACTATCCCTTCAAATAAGCAAAGTCAAATCTCTAAACTTTTCACCTATTTGCCATGTGACTTAACTTTTGGCCTCAATGTGCCCATCTGTAAAATGGGGAGGATCCAAGCTATCTCAGTCTCCCGGGACTGATGTGACTTACTAAGAGAGTGTGAGAGCCGAGGAGGTCTTTCAGGCTGTGAACATATATGAGGCCCCAAGTTCCATCCCCAGTATCACATGGATCCCCCAGCATTTAGTGTGTTAATAGATCGACATGTCAGTGTGCTAGCACATTAGCATGTCAACATGTAAGCATGTGTGCTTGTTCATGCGCTAGCATGTCAGTGTGTTTGCCTGTTCATGGGTTTGCATGTTAGCGTGTCCACCTGTCAGCATGCTAGTGCAGCAGGATGCCAGTCGACCAGCAAGTTCATATGTTAGAATGACAGCGTGTTAGCACGGCATCATGTCAGTGGGTTTGCCTGTTCACGTGTCACTGTGTTAGCATGCCAACACATTAGTGTGTTAGCACCTCGGCATGTTAGCAAGTTTGCACGTCAGCATGTCAATGGATTCAAGTGTTAGCATGTTCACGCGTCAGCATGCTGGGTGTTAGCACACTAGCATGCCAGCAAGTCAGCATGTTAGCGGGATGTTGTGTCAGTGAGGGTGCCACCAAGCACCTCCCAAGAGAAACTTCACCCCCCCAGGGGATGACAGGGGTACGGCGCCAATGGCGGGAGGGGCTGGGGGCCCGTGGAAGAGAGGAGGGGCTCGGTGGCTCCTGGGGCTGGCTGCCAGATTCAGGGATACAGAAAGACATTGCAAAGGGGTTCCCCAGAAGCAAACAGCACCAGGGATTCTCTGACAGGGGATGATCCAGAGAATGCCCCTCTTGGTGGGGGCTGGGAAGCAGGAAGGGAAGTGGAAGAGGCAGATGAGGGTATGACCCATGTCCCGTGGGCAGCTGCAGGGGTGCTGGTATACCAGTTACACTCAGGTAAGAATCTTGGGGCTCTCACATCCCCAGCCTGTGAGTGGCTGGGTAGGTGCATCCCCTTGGCATTGCGAGGGTCTGTCAATTCCTGGGCATTTCCATTCCTGGGCACTTCTGCTTTGGGCCCTGGTGGCTAAACAAGAAGCCAGAGGGCAGGGCAGGGCTCAGGTGGGCAAGTCACTCCACTCCTGGGCATCCACCCCAGGAACATAACAACATTAACCCCAAAAGATACGTGCACCCCTGCTTGTTGCTGCTCTGTGGGCAATCGCCAAGAGCCTGGGAAAAACCCAAACATCCATGGGAGGTGAGCAGGGGAAGATATGCTGGTAGGTGTGCAGAGTGGACTGTGATTCAGCTCTAAGGAGGGCTGTGCCGTGCAGCGGGCTCGGTGCAGGTAGAGGGGACATGCAATGAGTCACAGAGGGAAGGACCAGTTCTGGATGATCTCATTTATAGGTGAAGTATAAAGAAACAAAACAAGGGAAAAGATGACATCAAGGGAAGACAAAGGCTCTCGTCCCTAACTGAAGAACCCAGGTCACCAAGCACAGGGGGAGGGGACTAGGATTTGGGGAAAGAGGAAAACTAAAAGTGACATCAGGACAGAGGGGGATGGGGTACAGCAAGCATCAAGGTAAGCATGGTGGGAACCATATTACCTCATCTATTAAACTTTTCAAAAGCGGGTGGGACTGATAGTATAGCAGGTAGGGTGTTTGCCTTGTACCTTGTACCTGCATTCCTGGCACCCCGTATGGTCCCCTGAGCCTGCCAGGAATGATCCATGAGCACCACTGAATGTGGCCCCCCAAAAAAACAGAAACAAGATAAACTTTTCAAAAGTGTCAGGGACATTGGCTCATGGTAGGTGTAAGAGGGGAAGCCCATCTAGCCCAAACCCTTTCAGCTCCCCCCTCTGGCACAAACTGGGCAAACGGGACCCAGTGGGTCTGGGCAGGACCCCTAGAGTATCTACTAGATGGGCAAGGGGAGGGGAAGTGTCCAGCACCCCCTCCTCACCCAGGAAGAAGCAAGTCTCCCAGGATCCCCTCGAAGCTCCCCTGGGGTCCCTCCTTGTTCTCCTGCTGAAGGCTCAGAGCTGCTCAGTAGTGGGCAGTGGGCTCCCCCAACAGTCCCCGCTGCTGCTCCCACCCCACCTCAGGCCCTGGGTGACCATGCTTCACCCTCCCGGGGCTCTAGGGTTTCTTTTGGGGGTGCTGCCTTGGCAGACAGTCTAGATTAGAGCTGGGTTACAATGCCCCTTTGCCCTCCTGCAAAAACAAACATCTCGAGGGTGGTGGAAAAGGGAGTCCCTCCTTCTCTTTCTCCCTCTCTCTCTCCCCCTCTATCCCCCCCCACACATACACACACGCGCCCACACACTTGCACATACACATGCGCACACACACCTACATGATACACACATATACACACATGTACACGTGTGCACACACACACACACACACACACTCCCTGCATTCCTGTCTCCCTCCCTCCCTGCCCCAGCACAGACTGCATTTCAATGCCAGCCCGGGGAAAGCAGGACAAATGGAGCTGTCAGGGGTGAAGGATTGCTCCCTACTCTAGGGGAAAATGGCCCCAAGACTCAACACAGGTGTCTTGGTTTGAAAAATGCACCCCCAACCCCACTTCATGCCCACCCAGAACCCTAGACGTGAGCTGGCTTGCCAGAGTCGGGGTCTCTACAGATGTAGCATATTCGGGGTCCATAGTCTCCTGGGAGCTGGTGAGAAGGTGGAAGAGAGTCCCACAAAGCTGGCGGAGGTGCGCACCCTCCCTAAAGGGCAAGGGGTGCACCAGCACAGCGGGGGAGACCCTGCCCCCCAAGTCTCTCTCTTTCCTCCTGCCCTAGGAAACAGCAGCAGCACCTTCCTCCCTGGGCCAGGGATGCCCCAACCCCACCCCCCAACCTCCTTCACCTGAAGCTGGAGAGAAGTTTCCACCCACTCCTGCTCACCGCCCCCCCCCAAACCACCAAGCCTGTAGCATGTGTCATCTTGGCCGCTTGGACCCCAGCACACGAAGGTTCCCCTCAGGGCTGTGTGGGAGCAGGAGGTGTGGGTGTAGAGTCTGGGATATCACGAGACACTCTCACCCACTGAAGTGTCCCTAGCACAGCACAGGGGGTGTGGGCTTGGCCGTATGGGTGTGATAGTAATGAGCCCAGAGGACATCCTCAGGGAGGGGTCTCTGGAGCAGAGCTGTTGGAGCCAAACCCTGAGTGACAGGAACGCAGCGCCAGGCAGAGTGGCTGAGGAGAGGTGATGGGGGGGAGGTGGTGAGCACCTGGCTCTGTGGGGAGACAGAGTGCAGCAGGAGAGATTGAATATGGAGAAGGGGTGGGCCAGAGGTAAGGGGAGAGGGGGCTGGGCCAGGGGTGTGGGGAGAGGGACATTGGGCTAGGAGTGAGGGGAGGGGGCTGGGTCAGAAATGAGGGCATTCAGAGGTGAGAGAAGAGGGGGCTCAGTCAGAGTGTAGAAGGGCTCAATCAGGGGTGAGGGACTCAGTCAGGGGTGAGGGGAGAGGGGGCTGGGTCAGGGATGAGGGCATTCAGAGGTGAGGAAAGAGGAGCTTAGTCAGAGGTAGGGAGCTCAGTCAGAGGTGAGGGTAGAGGGGTTCAGTCAGAGATGATGGTAGAGGGGCTCAGTCAGAGGTGATGGTAGAGGGGCTCAGTCAGGGATGACGGGAGAGGGGCTCAGTCAGAGGTGAGGGGAGAGGGGCTCAGTCAGAGGTAAGGGGTGAAGGGCTCAGTCAGAGGTGAGGGGAGAGGGGCTCAGTCAGAGGTGAGAGGTGAAGGGCTCAGTCAGAGGTGAGGGGAGAGTCACTGATTGTCACTCAGTCACTGATTGTCACTCAGTCACTGATTGCTCACTTGTGGGTATCTACCTCCAGCCCTGAGGTGCAGCAGCTGGCTTTTCTAACTCTCAGGCTGGCAGGAGCTTGGGGTGTTTTAGGGTCTCTGCTTGTGAGGTCCCGCTGGGTCTAAGCCAGAGGCCAGTTAACTTTCACTGTAAAGGGCCAAAGAGTGGGTTTTTGGGGTCTCTGAGAGCCATGAGCTCCCGCACCCCACTGCTCTCAGTCAGGCTGCTCTGAGGAAAATACTCTGCCCAGGGCCCTAGCCTCCCTTCTCCAGGAGACCAGAATGGACTCACCTGACAGGAGGCCACCCCTTCCCTGGGTCCTGAGGCAGCCTGGGCCCCACAGAAACAGAAGCATGGCTGAGTCCGACCAAATCCTGGTCACACAAGCTCCAGTGTCCTGCCAGAGGGAGGCCCTGGATCTATAAGATCACGTGGACGATGACCCCGCCCTCACTCACAGGGGCCCCTCTACTCAGGAGCCAGTGGGAACTTTCTCTATGGGCCACAGAAGCCTCTCTTCCAGGAAGAAGAACTTCTGAGGAGGTCGTGACCCCAAGAGTGGGAGCAAAGGGTAGAGTGTGTGTGTGGGGGGCAGTCTTCAAGGGTTCCTGAAGATCCAGAGAAGAAAATGAAGGGAGGGAGGGAGGGAGGGAGGGAGGGAGGGAGGGAGGGAAGGAGGGAGGGAGGGAGGGAGGGAGGGAAGGAGGGAAGGAGGGAGGGAGAAAAGGAGGGAGGGAAGGAGGGAAGGGTGAAAGAATGAAAAGGGGGAGGAGGAAGGCCACAAGGAAACAAGGAAGACGGGAGGAGGGAGGAGGGGAGAAGGAAGAGGGAGGAGGAAGTAGGGAGGAGGGAAGAAGAGAAGGGTGAAAGGATGAAAAGGGGGAGGAGGAAGGCCACAAGGAAACAAGGAAGACGGGAGGAGGGAGGAGGGGAGAAGGAAGAGGGAGGAGGAAGGAGGAAGGAGGGAAGATAGAGGAGAGAGGAGGGAAGAAGGAGAGTGAAGGGAGGAGGGAAGCGGGAAGAAGGAGGAGGGAGAGAGAAGAGGGAGGAGGGTTCTCCCTGCTGTGGCAGCTTCTGCAGCGAACTTTGACAGATGCTTATGGCTTTAGACAATGAAACGGATCATTGCCTTCTCTCCTAAGCTGGGGTCATTACCCCTCAATTCTACAGAGACGCATCCAAGGCTTAATTTCTGGTTGTTTGCCTATGTGCTCATTTGAATTAAGCAGAACTGAAAACATTCCCCCTCCAGTTCTTTTTCAAACAGAGCTTATTGCACCCCGCCCCCAAGAGAGAAAAAGAGAAGCCAATATTATAATATTTAAAGCATATCAACTCTTAAGCAGCGAGGGGTGGGCTCAGGGTGAAAGGACATTTGTACAGTTTGGGATGTTACTGGGAAAAACACATATGCCCCTTTCTGTTATAAGGGGACACTCATAACTGTTCCACCGAGCAATGGGACTAATTGAAACCATCTACCCTATAGGCTCAGCCTGGCTTCCTCCTTGGTCTTACTCACATGTCCTGCCCATCTGATATGATGCCAGGCTGCTCTTTCCATATGGCAGGAGGGAAATGGCTCCGGGCTAGGCACAGCCTCTAATTGCTAGAACCCAAGGATCACTTGGAGCAAGAGCTAAAGTAGAACTTCTTAATCCCTGCCCCATGAGAATAAGGTGGAGGCTCAAGAGAATCATTGCCTCAACATTTGCCCCGGGATGGTATGGGGATTCAGTGTAATGATGCATGGACAGAGCCAAGCGATTGACGGACTCTGAGAGGTCAAAGTGACAAGGCAGCAGAATTCATAAATAAACAAAAACCCCAAGTTAGAAAAGAGACTGGAAGGTGAAAATGTCAGTTCATCGTGAGAGAAGAAACTTAGATACCCATAAACAGGAAGCAAGACTGAAAATAGCCAAGTCACGTGAACAGAAGAACTTCTGAGGAAAGGTACAAGATGCCAAGAAAACACAAGCCAAACAACACCAAGCAAGCCAGGAGACATGGCAGTATTAATAGCGCAAATTCTGATGGGAAAGGGGTCTAAAAACATGGATTCAAAAATAAAAAGAATGACACCACTTAATGGCAAAAGATGCACTTTGCAGAAAGGCAATTACGGTCATCAACAAGCACGTAACACGTAATATAGGCCCAAAACAACACAGCCCAGAGATAGAGGGGAAAGTGCCACAAATTAAACGCAACTTAAGATGAAGCTTTTTCATATACCTCTCCAGAACGGGACACATACGAGAGACAGGAAGATGTTAGGTCTTGGAGCTAGCTTGTCTATGATGGTAGTTACTCAATGTATGTTACTCCAGAGCAGCTGAAATGTGGTAGCTGAGTTGAAAAACACTGGACAGTAAGATACAAAATACAAATGCCAGGGTCCAAAGACTCTGCACCCATGAACACACACACACACACACACATACATACATACACACACACAGGGGGCATGAATGCTGCGTCTCTGAGAGAACACATGTCTTGCATACTCAAGGCCCTGGGTTCAATCACTGGTATTATGTTACCCTCTGAGTACTGCCAATGCTGGGTAGTCCCTGAGCACCACTGGGTCCAAACCCCATGAATGTGGTCCCCACAGTTGCATGAAAGCAGAATGCGGACTATACCATTAATAATTACTACATTGATATTTTATTGTATTGGGCCAAATTAAGTTATATCAAATTAATTACACGTGCTGCTTGTTTTAATTTTTTTTATGCTTTTACGTTTGGCTGGTTGGCTTTGGTTTTGGGGCCACACCCGCTGAACGCTCAGGGGTTACTCCTGGCTCTGCATTCAGGAATCACTCCCGGCAGTTCTCAGGGGATGTGGAGGTTGAGCCTGGGTTGGCAGCATTCAAGGCAAGAGCCTTACCTGTGGCACTATCTCTCTGGCTCTGATTTTTACTTTTAATATGAAAGAAAGAGAACATAAAATTATATATGCAGCATGCATTATATTTCTGTAGGGCGGTGCTAGAAGAATTGAGTAACATCAGCCACAGGTGATGCTCTGAGACTCCATTGCTTTCCAGTTCCCATTGCTCTTGGATTCCGGCATTATCCTCTATTCCACTTGCATCCTTGTGACCACTGCTTCTCATGGAAGCTGGGCAAGAGGGAAGAGAAGGGTGTTCCAGGGAAGTGGAGAAACGGCCATTGCAGATTTGTTGTTTCTAAGATAAAAGTAAAAGTAACCCACAGGGCTATTGGATGCGTATTAAACTAGTTCAAATACACATTCTCTGAGAAGACAAAACTGGAAATCGAGAGGATGGGGGAGCTCAAAGGTTTTTTCTTGTTCCCATGACTCTTGACTTGTACCCTGGCTCCCTGAGTTGTTGGGGGGCTGCTGGAGGGAGTCATGAGTAAAGAGAGGCTTCCCACCCTGAGGAGTTGCTCTGGGACCTTCTTTAACCCTACTCTAGTCAAGAGACCTCATGGTGCCTTGAACATGAAGGGCTTCCTCTCTTGACTTAGAGTCCCCCACAAAACTACATTTCAGCTTCTTTTGTAACTATGAAGCAAAAACACCCCCCCCAGCCCCCAGATCTTGTTCCCTGTAGTGGCTGATTCCAGGGAACATCTGAGTACCGTCTCCATTTCCAAGGGGCCTGAATCTATCTGGAAGAGTTCTGGCACATTTTAGGGAACCTTAGGTCCTGAGCAGATGAGCATGGTGGCTTCAGGGTGCGACAGTCCTCAGCCCAGGTTTCAAGCCCTGTCCTTGTTGGAGGCATCCCTACAGGTGTTTGAGCAGACTTCACTTCCCAGACTTAGCTTTCTCTGGATCTCCAGGACAGAAACCCACCATGGAGATTCCAGTTTCCTAGGTAGCTCTGACGCCCAGACAGCTTGGGAGCACAGGCATACAGTTGTTGTGTTGTGGGGAGGGGATGAGGGAAGGTGAGATCTAGCAAAAGCACATGGAAGGTGAAAGAGTCATCTTCCAAAGCCCTCCATGGAGGTGAGCATGGTGAAGGTGAGCATGG